>NC_091285.1:459608833-459908833 GCF_032444005.1 Ranitomeya imitator
TTCTTATTTTTTATTGTGTGCACATTCACTATGATGCAAAACAAAAACCTAAAAAAGGTAATTGGCTACATGTCAGCTATTTATTATACAATAAATATATTATATATTGAACTGTAGTTAGTCAGTGAAGGTTCTATTTTTCCAACTACTGAAAATGTTATAGAATACTTTCCATATGCGTTATTTCTAAGTAAGAAAAACCGTACATTGTACAAGCGCCGCTGAGAGCCTGGGGATATAACAATACCAACCAGCACTTATTCTAGATGAATGAAGTCATGCTCTTAAATCGGTTCCAAATCTAAAGCCCATGAAAAGACGAAGCATAAGTGCCACTTTCAAACTTCTGGCTTCACTAGATTATCTGATGAAGCAAGGGCAGCTGTTCCCTCTCATTATTGTATGGACTGCCATACCCTCTTACTAATTTTGACTTCCATTCAGCACTGTTCATTTAAAAAAATGGTCATTTTAAGATTAAAATAAAAATAGACACATCATATTAATTAATATATGATTTATACACTAATGTAATAGATAAAGGTTTCTCAAATGGATTGCTTTCTATCACTTAGATTGCTCCAACATGTTCTGCAGCTTTGTCGAGAACATGTCAACACATGGGTGCAACAAGTTTTTAATAGCATTCAAGTAGGTTTGTAACTGCAAACCTACTTTGTTACTTAGAGGGAACCTGTCACCCCCAAAATTGAAGATGAGCTAAGCCCACCGTCATCAGGGGCTTATCTACAGCATTCTGTAATGCTGTAGATAAGCCCCTGATGTATCCTGAAAGATGAGAAAAAGAGGTTAAATTATACTCACCCAGGGGCGGTCCCGCTGCGGTCCGGTCCGATATGCGTCGCGGTCCGGTCTGGGGCCTCCCATCTTCTTACGATGACGTCCTCTTCTTGTAGTCACACTGCGGCTCACGGCGCAGGCATACTTTGTCTGCCCTGTTGAGGGCAGAGCAAAGTACTGCAGTGTGCAGCTGTCAGGCCTCTCTGACCTTTCCTGGCACACTGCAGTACTTTGCTCTGCCCCCAACAGGGCAGACAAAGTACGCCTGCGCCGGAGCCACAGCGTGAAGACAAGAAGAGGACGTCATCGTAAGAAAATGGGAGGCCCCGGACCGGACCGCGATGCCCATCTTACCGGGACCGCCCCTGGGTGAGTATAATCTAACCTCTTTTTCTTATCTGTTAGGATACATCGGGGTCTTATCTACAGCATTACAGAATGCTGTAGATAAGCCCCTGATGCTTGTGGGCTTAGCTCACCTTCGATTTTGGGGGTGACAGGTTCCCTTTAATTAAAGGGGTTGTACTGATTAACTGTTACTTTCTCTGGTGGCGACTGTATGTAAACACTTTATTCGGAGATGACACATCTCCAATTAAAGTGTAGCAGCCTCAACAAAAGAGTCAGAGTTGTGCTGCAGTTCCCAGCAGCGCATTCTATACTTTTAATGGAGTTGCTCTCAGAAGCTCCATTTAGTGTCTACTTCTGGCCAGAGCAAGTAACAACTGATCAGTAGAGGTGCTGGGGGTCGGCCCACACTCTTCTGCCATTAATGACCTATTTTGTAGATATCAACAACAGAATACAGAGGTCCTATGTGAGTGCCAAGATGTATTCAAACAGTGAACGTCGGAAATTTGTACTGCATTACTGGTCTATAGAAAAATCTTATACATTGAACTGTCCAATTTATCAGCACTTACCAGCCACAAGGCAACCTTTCTTTGGGACCTTAAACCTCATATATATCACACATGTCTCTCCCAGGCTAAAAGCCTACAAATTTATAGGACGGGTAGGGTCAATGACTAATTAAAAGTAGCCCTAGGCTGATGGGAGGAGTGTTCAGCAAAATATTGAGGCAGTAACCTCCAGCAGTGACTGCTTAAGTATGTTTTTTGTTTTCTTGTTTGTGCACTATGCTGTAGACCGGTCAACACCAATTTCGCTAGTCTAGAATTCACCATCCGAGTACAGATTATAATGTCTGAACCAGACACATTTTTCCTGACCCAAACTCAACAGGCTCATATATGCCTATGTGTTGGTTGAGTTCAGGTCAGAGGGACCCACAGGAAGTTCAGAGTGACATTGTGGTCCGTACACGCTGCAGATTTGGCCACATATCTGAATGATGTTTCAGATGAATTAGGGCAGCACGGTGGCGCAGTGGTTAGCACAGCAGCCTTGCAGCGCTGGGGTCCTGGGTTCAAATCTCACCAAATCCCATCTGCAAGGAGTTTGTATGTTCTCCCCGTGTTTGTGTGAGTTTCCTCCTGGTTCTCCAGTTTCCTCCCACACTCTAAAGACATACTGATAGGGAATTTAGATTGTGAGCCCCAATGGGACCTCGATGATAATATGTGTTGTGGAATATTATGACGTTATAAAAGCAATGCATAATAAAAGAATGAATTAATCAACAACGAAAATCCAGTGTATATTCACACTAAAACTGCAAATCCAGTTCTTTTTACACTTTCTGTGCAAGACGTAAACCAAGCAGTGTATGAGGCAGGTATGTTAATATTTGGACTGCATTTATTTCATAAAATTAAACATTAAACTCACAAAGGGACTGACATAAAATGAGACTGCCCCTCCAATAATATGCAAAACAATGTTAGTGGTTTTATGTTTCTGATTGTTTTGAAAAAATATACCGTATGCTTTACTTCCTGGGTTATTTTCCTATTCTTAATTAAAAAAAAAAAAAAAAAAGCATATTGCTTCTTTGGTGATTTTTTTTCTTTTCAGCTGCAGTTTTTATATACGGTAACTTATGAATCTACAGTAACGAAAAAAAAAGGAAAAAGTGCAGCAAAAAAAGCATATTGCTTAAAAGTAAGCAAAAAACCATAGACAAAGGTTTGAAACAAACATGGAAAGTCATCTTGAACTTAATTTTTTGAGGGACTGGTAGTTGGTGTTGGATTGAGATGACTGTATTACAAAATAGCATAAATGTGATTTTCGCTGTTGGGTTTCGTTCCGGTCTTGATCCCCAGAGCCTTCAGTAGCTGCCTAGTGGGTGCTGTAATAGGGGTTAGCACAGATTAGTGCCTCTTGTAGCGCTGAACTCCCGTAACAAATATCATTGTAACATACTCCATGAGAATGAAATGCTGTCTCATGTGATGAATGATTTACAATTTGCTGTCATCTGCCTATGTCTCATAGACTCCCATCACCATACACCTAGTATATTAATTGCTATCAGTATTAATAGCATTTCTATTCTACTAAGACTTGTCAAATCAGTGACCCATGAGATTTAAACATATGCCATTTCCTTTCAGTGCCCAAAGGAAGCTTGCAGGATAACACTGCTTGATATTGATACATTTCATCCTGCTCCCCGTATATATAAAATGTCTATATTAAGATATTTTTCTTACTTTTTCAAATAGTTCATTTGATCTACAAGAAAGAGATCAATACTGCCATCTGCTGTTTTAGTAATATTATGTGCGATGTAGTCGCTACCAGATAAAATGAATGACTGGGTTATACATGCAGAATCTTTCCTAGTTTATCTAAAATTCCAGTAGATGAAGAACTCAATACAGAATTTCTAAAATTATTCATATCTCCAGAATAAAAACACATTCCTCATCCATATGTCTGCAAAGAATACAAGAAATAGGCATGCTCTGTTGTGAATATACCGTATTTTTCCGACTAGAAGACGCACTTTTGTGAGGAAAATGGGGGGTGCATCTTATAGTTGGAATGCAGGATTACCGGCAGTGTGGCGGCGGCAGAGGTGCAGGGATGATGAGGCGCGGTGAGCGGTATGGCGTGAGCAGGGTCCCTTCCACAGGTGAGGTGATGCCGCAGCCCGGTATCCAAGGCGAGCAGCAGAGCTGGGTGAGTCACGGCTTTCTTGGTGGCGGTGGCCATCTTCCTGCGGCCGCACGTGCGCAGATTGAGTTTTCTGCTTCCTGGGGCTTCAGGAAAATGGCCACGGGAGGCCGCACGTGCACAGATTGAGATAGCAGCAGCCATTTTCCTGAAGCCAAGTTTGCAGATTGAAATCTCGGCTTCAGGAAATTGGCCGCCGCGATCTCCATCTGCGCATGCGCGGCCTCCCGCGGCCATTTTCCTGAAGCCCTGGGAAGCAGAGAACGCAATCTGTGCGGCCTCAGGAAGATGGCAGCCACCACCGAGAAACTGGTGATTAACACAGCTCTGCTGCTTACCTTGGATACTGGGCCGCAACCCCCCCATGGACACCAGGCCATGGCGTCGCCCACATAAGCAGGAAGGGACCCTGCTAAGGTGCACGGCGTACCGCTCACCGCACCTCAGCATCACCGCATCTATGCTGACACCATGACACAACCCTCTTAATCCTATTACCCATTATGAATTTAGCCAGTGATGTGCCAGTGCACACGGGCAAAAGAAGCTGCTATGGAATGAAGTGGCTCCTTTTTTGGTTATTTTTCTTCCAACCAAACCAAAAATATTGTCTGGCTAGTTGTTTAATTTCATATCTATCTGTACATGGCTATATTTGCCATGTTGTACAATACACAGTTGATATCATTCATGATATCGTTCATGAAAGTCGACCATATGTTTATTTGGAACCCACGAAGAGGAATGAACATTCTCAATCACCTCACCTCCTGTCCCTCGCCATGTGCTAATTCATTTGAAATCTCAACTTCAAAGGGAACTTGACACCAGTTTAATTCCTTATAAATCATGCCCATCACCTTTAAAAGCATTTAAACAGGCTTCCTACCACCCTTTATACCCTTGTAGGTGCCTCTGTATACTTCCGAAAGTGTTTTTTGTCATGTTCCGCACGGGGTGCAAATTACACTGTCCAGAGCTCAACAGAGGAAAGTCATAATGTGCAGCGGCCGGCTTATACATCACCAGCTCCCTGGCTATTCTATGGGGTAGAGGGAGGTTCTTGATTCCACCGAACAGGCATAAGATTCCGAGCACTGTGTGGATGACGTAGGAGATCATGATAGAAGAGGCGGTGTTTAAATGGACTGGTCTGATGTTAAGCACGATCCGAATTCATCCACCCCAGCTGGTGATGTAGAAGTGAAGCCTGCTGCTGTGTTATGATTGCCTATTTGGTAGACAGCTGCAACACATGCAGGGATTGCTTAATAGCCGTGAGACATGCAGCCTCGGGAACTCAAACATATTTTCTGAGCACGCCACGTCGGTTAGAACACGACCATGATTGGATAACACCTTATCCGAGCACGTTCACTCATTACTTTTGACTACATGATATGTCAGAACATTTGTAGTTGGGACAATTTCCTTAAAGGGAATCTGTCAGCATGTTTTGCTATGTAATCTGAAGACAGCAGGAGATACTGATACACAGAATTCAGGGATGTGTCACTTGTTAAAGTATGTGCTGTTGTCTCCTGTCAAGGATTTATTACTAAGAGATTAACTGGTGTACTACGTTAATCAGGCAATGTGATAGGCACCTCACGTTCTGTGGACTGTAAACATGGAGAGCCTGGTGTGGGTGGGGTTCACTTTCTCAGGTCTGCTTCATGCTAAATCTTAAAGCTCTGTTTGTATCATAACTGCTGCACCCAATAATCTAAGTTAGACATCATTGGATTCAGCTTCTCTTGGCCTACATCATGCTGCTGTCAGAAAATGTAGCAAAAACCTGCTGACAGATTCCCTTTAAGGCTGAATTTATTACAAACAGGCCCACCATTTTTTGTTTAAACCTCTGTTGTAGGTATTTATCATCCCTTAATTTCATAATTTATGTATAAAGTCAGTGCTCCTCTTCTAAAGTGTTATTAGGTAGCTTAGCAGTAATCCATAAATCCAAACGTTGGTAAAAGCATTGTAGCCCTCAGAAAAGCTATTATAGACTGGCATGTTTGTAAATTCCAAAGGTCCTGACAGTAAATTCTCTTGTTACAAGTCCTTTGATTGTGCCGTTCCACAATCTGGAGAGAAAATCGTACATTATAGATCTCATCTGTCTTTTTCCAGTTACAAATGACATTATCTGCTGTAGTGTTTTCTGGAGAAACAAATGATAAAAATTAAAATGTTAATACAGCACTTAACCTGGATTAACTCTGCGAGTGCTGCTCACGTGAGGGACTGCTTTAAGAGGGAGTGAAATGTGTTGAGACTGCATTAGGAGGCATCAATATCTGTGTATCCAGAGGGAGAGAGGAGTCAGAAATACTGATGTGACGGCCCGTTAAACAGTAATGTATTCTTGATCTGATCTGTGTACGCCGTAATCCCTTGCCCCCTCCAGCCTTTTTCTATTGATTTTTATCATCTCGTGTCACCATTGCACTGATGGTCTTTTAGTTCCCCATCAACATTTCAGGATGCATTAAAGATTTCACTTCAAGATAGCTGCATTTATTGTCTAAGATATTTGGCCACGGCAGAAGTAGTAGTTGGCCTGTTTTTCTCCACCTCCAGACAGTTTTCCGTGCAGTGTTTTTCTGGCTGATCTTACTCTTTGTGTGTGGTTTTTCTTGTAAATGGTTATAAAGCATCTTTGGATATCATCCTGCACATTTTTGTATGAAGAATATCATAAGTCATCATACGTTAAAATGTTGTATTGCATACAGTACTGTGCAAACAGTTTGGGAAGGTGAGGAACGAAACATGCAAAGTAAGAGCTTATTTTTTATCAATTACCGTAACTAACTTCATTACTAGCACTTAAGTTTTTGAAAGCAAAGAGAATGAACAAAAGAGAAATCAAAATCTAATCCATGTTCTATTAACCCCTTCCAGCGCACGGTTGTAACTGTACTTCCAGATTGAAAGCGATTTTCCCGCAATGGGGCATCCATTCTCGTCCGGTGATTGACACGGGCACAGGTGTTGTGCCTGCGCCATCCGCGGAAAGCCAGCTGCTGTACGAAGCCACACTACTTTATAGGCCGAAAGAACAGACATAGTGCCGATCTCTGAACTTTAAGATCTCATGTTCCTCAGTCACTAGTAATAATGGCATGTGAGGAGTCAGACAAGGAGAAATCGCTCGCTTTGCCAGCTCATTGGCACCCACACAGCAAGATTATTGGGTGCCGATGGCTGCTATTGCAACAGGAAGTCCTGACAATGGCATATACGTCAGTCAGTCGGATGCTTCCTAGAAGAGGGATTGATTGACTGGCTGTCAATCAAAGACTTGACAGTGAAGACAATGCAGTGTGCATAAGTTCTACAGGGCATAATGTGATCAAAGTATAGCAGGTCCGAACCACCTTTGAGGCCAGTAAGCATTGTAAAAATAAAAGGCAAAAAAAATGCTTTTAAGTGTTACAAAAAAAGGTAAAAATAAAAATCATAAAATCACAGTTTTAATAATAAAAAGGATATGACTGTAAAAAAAAAAAACACAAACCTCCACAAAAGCATCACTTATTTGGTTTTGACGCATTTTGAACTGTATCAATTTTCATCCCATACGGTGAATAAAAAAATAAAAGATGAAAAGCTATGCCGTAATTGCCATTTTGGTTAATCTTGGCTTAAAAAAATTACAAAGTGATGAAGAAGTCATATATTTCAAAATGTACCATCATAAACTACAGGTTTTCCACACAAAAAAAAACCCAAATCCTAGAACAGTTGTTTACACAGAAAATTAAAAAGTGAAAGCTCTTACAATAATCACTTGTGCAAAAGTAGCAAAACATAAAAAAAAACTATAAAAGTTTGGTATTGCGTGATTGTATCGAACTGCAGAATAAAGATAAGTTGTCAATTGTACCGAGCTGACACAAATAATGTTTTGTTGTTTTTTGCCTCCAAAAGCATTTATAAAAAGACTATCAAAAAGTCACATGTATTTTACAATTTCACCAATGAAATCTACAGCTTATCCTGTAAAAAAGAAGCCTTCATACAGTTCTGTGAAAGCTATGATTTTCTTTTTTGTTCAGTGGGTGTATTAATTGTACAAAAGAAATAAAAGAATAAATAAAGCTGCAAAGCTGAGATTTGGCATCAGAATATTTGCACTGACCCAATAGACTAAAGTTAACACTTTAAATTTTTGCGCCATCCTGCATAAATAAACTGCAGAAAAAATTTGATGTACCCCGCTGCAAGTAAATAAGTAAAATCAGTAGTGCCGATAAATAACATGGGGTTCTTGAACTGGAGTATACGTTGGTACACATGAAACATGTAGGAGCATGTTCACACTGGCCATTAAATAGACAAAACTTAAAATCAAAATAAAACGAACATATGCCCTGCTGTAAATAACAGCGTTTCTAAGTACTCTATGTTATTTATATGCACGATTGCTTTCTACTTAGTAACAGCAGGGTATACGTTCATTTTGTTTCTATTAGGCTTTGTCTTTCTAGAATGAAAACAAGTTTCTTTGAAATGCTCCTGTCTTAAAGTTGCATATTTGGATTGTAACCTTGTACGTGGCATTCTCTGGTACCCAGAGAAAGAATGTTTCATTGGTATAGTCAAATTCATCCATTAAATTACCCTTTCTAATACAACTTTAAAATGTGTTTTAGTTGTGATAGTAGAATAGGACCTTTCACCAGTTTGAGCTTTTAAACTTGCCACATCATTGAACAGTTGGCTGCAGAGGAAACTGTAGTTTTTATATTTTGATTCCTCCTAACCATTGTGAAGATTTGCTTGTAATGTTTAGATTATAATTTATGATAACCTAAGAGAGCGTTACTGGAGATTTTTCTCTGTGGGCGTGTCCTTCTTCCCCTGTATGATGTTGACTAATCACAACTTGGCACTCAAATGAAGATGTGGTGAAATAAAGTTGCTTTCATTATTGCATTCAAGGTTTGCTAAATGTTATCGATCTTACAATCAGACCTTCATTAGAACTGAAAAATAAGGATGGAGGGGTGGTAAATGTACAGGAAAAAAGAGAGGTCATATAATACATATAAATGATAATATTGTAGCACAAAAGAGCAAAAATAATATGCAGTTTGTCTAGTAGGATTTCAGACTATATTAAATTCAAAACTATGTCCTTCACATATAGAACAATTAATTATAGTAACAGATCAGGACATAAATGCAAGCAGTGACAATAAAGCACTTGGTCATTCAAGCTAGTATGACTGGAGAAAAGGATGCATTAGGTTCCTAACAAGGAACAGGTGAGGGAGACATTTACATTATGCGAGATTCCTGGTTTCATAGATGCAGGTTTTCCAGTATGAGACCAGTGAAATATCCGTGACATTGTAAGGAGACCCAGAGGGGAGGAGGGATGAATACCTGGGGGAAGAGGTAAAAGCATGATTAGTGTCACAGATCAGTAACGTGGTGAAAGTCAGAGGGAAATAGAGCCCCTGGCAGGTCAACAGTCAATGCTTGAGAGGAGGAACCACGGTGAAAATCGCACTTGTAGAGTGTGACCTGCGTCGCTAAACTAGGCGCTGCCTGTAGTGAGCGCATGCCGAGACTAATCACAAGCAGTCAATAAAATACAAGGGAAAAGAACACGCCTCTACAATAGGTTAGAGGAGGGTTTCTCCTTTGTGAAACATGTAATGAAAGACAGTCTGATCTCCGCACTGGTCTCACTGCAGAGCTTTGTTATGACAGTGTTGGAGCAGAATCGCAATGAATGTGATTACAAACACTTTCACCTCTATCTCATTTGCCAGTTTGGAGGGAGGGGCATAGCTGACAACACTGTGAGGAGTGTAATGAGACAAAACTCTGCTCTGCTGTACTGCATGCCCCCTCACTCCCCCAAGCTGGCTGATGTGGGTTGAAAGCTGAAACTTTTATGTAATGACACTCATCTCTGCTCTACTGTCATCCTTTTTTAATTACATACAGCTCTGCAGTGAGATCAGTGAGGTAAGCAGACTGTCTGTCATTACATGTCTCCGCCCGGAGAAAGCTGCTCAAAGCTATTCTGGTGGTATGTTCTTTTTTTCCCCAGTATGTTGCTGCCTGCTTATAATTGGTCAACATCATAAAGAGAGAAGTACACCCCACATAGATAATCCCTGGTAACACCCAGGTGAGTTCATGATAAATTACAACCTTAAATTTACCATCTAATATTTCACAACAGAGCGGAAAATTAAAAGGTAAAAACTACATTTTTTCAGCCCTACAACGACTATTCCATCATGAGTCCAGTTTAACATGCTAATACTGGTAAAAGGTCCTCTTCAAGGGCAGGTATTTAGGACAGCAGAACTTAGGACGCAGCACTATGTGTTTATTTGGGGGGTTGTTTTTTAGCTGCTGCCACAGAGGTCAGGCAATTGCCTAGGAATCCACCACAACAGATTGGAAGGACGTTTTTTCTAGGCAGGTGGCAGCTTATTTGCAGCTGTAGTTTTTCTTGCCGTAATCACTGTGTATGTAAGCCATGACTAAAGCCATGATGCTGTTGTCTGTAGGACCATGGACTCAAACACATTATGAAGTATTATGCACACATATATTCTTTACAAATTATTGTTCAGTGTTCATGTGTATGTGCCAGTATGTAATGAGTATGCTTGTAGCAAATGTGTATATTACCACATGTTAGTAAATGTGCATACAGTTGTGCTCAAAAGTTTACATACCCTGGCAGAATTGTTGCTTTCTTGGCCTTTTTTCAGAGAATATGAATGATACCACCAAAACTTTTTCTTCACTCGTGGTTAGTGGTTGGGTGAAGCCATTTCTTGTCAAACTACTGTGTTCTTCTCTTTTTAAATCATAATGACAACACAAAACATCCAATTGACCCTGATCAAAATTTCACATACCTTGGTAATTGTGGCCTGATAACATGCACAGAAGTTGACACAAATGTGTTTGAATGGCTACTAAAGGTAGCATCCTCACCTGTGACCTGTTTACTTGTAATCAGTGTTTGTGCATAAAAGCTGAGTGAGTTTCTGAGATCCAGACAGACTCTTGCATCTGTCATCCAGCCACTGACGTTTCTGGATGTGACTCATGGGAAAAGCAAAAGAATTGTCAGCGGATCTACAGGAAAAGGTAGTTGAACTATATAAAACAGGAAAGGGATATAAAAATATATCCAAGGAATTGATAATGCCAGTCAGCAGTGTTCAAACTGTGATTAACAAATGGAAAATCAGAGGCTCAGTAAAAACAAAACCATGGTCAGGTAGACCAACAAAACTGTCGTCCACAACTGCCAAGAAAATTGTCCGGGATGCAAAGAAAAACCCACAAATAACATCAGCTGAAATACAGGACTCTCTGAAAACTAGCGGTGTGGCTGTTTCAAGATGCACAATAAGGAGGCACTTGAAGAAAAATGAGCTGCATGGCCGAGTCGCCAGAGGAAACCCATTACTGTGCAAATACAATAAAGTATCTCACCTATAATATGCAAAGCAGCACAGAGACAAGCCTCAAAACTTCTGGAACAAAGTAATTTGGAGTGATGAGACCAAAATTGAACATTTTGGCTACAACCATAAATAATAATAATCTGTATTTTTATATAGCGCTAACATATTCTGCAGCGCTTTACAGTTTGCACACATTAGCATCGCTGTCCCCGTTGGGGCTCACAATCTAAATTCCCTATCAGTATGTCTTTTGGAATGTGGGAGGAAACCTATGCAAACACGGAGAGAACATACAAACTCTTTGCAGATGTTGTCCTTAGTGGGGCTTGAACCCAGGACTCCAGTGCTGCAAGGCTGCTGTGCTATCCACTGTGCCACCGTGCTTCCCATAAACATTATATTTGGAGAGAGGGCAACAAGGCCTATGATGAAAGGAACACCATTCCTACTGTAAAACACGGAGGTGGATCGCTGGTGTTTTGGGGATGTGTTAGCTACGAAGGCACAAGAAACTTGGTCAAAGTTGAAGGAAAGATGAATGCAGCACGTTATCAGCAAATACTGGAGGCAAATTTGGACTAATCAGCCCAAAAGCTATGCATGGAACGTACTTGGACGTTCCAACATGACAACGATCCAAAACACAATGCCAAGTCGACCTGTCATTGGCTATAGGAGAACAAAGGGAAGGTTCTGGAGTGGCCATTTGTCTTTTGACCTCAATATCATTGAGTCACTCTGGGGAGATCTAAAGCAAGCAGTTCATGCCAGACAGCCCAGGACTTCACAGGAACTGGGCTGAAACTGAGAAAATAAAGACCCTCATCTATAATTACCACAAAAGACTTCAAGCTGTCATTAATGTTAGAGTGGGCAATACACGGTATTAAGAAATGGGGTATGTGAACTTTTGATCAGGGTCATTTGGATGTTTTGGGTTGTCATTATGAGCTAAAAAAAAGAAAACACAGTAGTTTGACGAAAAATGGCTTCACCTAACCACTAACCATGAGTGGAGAAAAAGTTTTGATGTTCTCATTCATATTCTCTGAAAAAAGACCAAGAAAGCAAAAATTCTGCCGATGTATCTATACTTTTGAGTACAACTGTATGTTGTATGTACATAGTTAGTGTGCCTGTGTGTTGTGCGTGCATTGATGTAATGAGCATGTATTTATTGTTAGCATTTTGTAATGTTTTCTTACTTTTAAAGTTTGACTGTCTGTCATAATGTAAAAATTAGTAAATGAGTGTTGACAAAGTCTTGAAAAAAGTGGGATCGCCAACAAGTAGGGCGTATTGTATTTAAGTGTCTGGGACAGAATAAGATGTGAACAGATCCCTGCTTGCTGATCCATTGTGTATTTAATAGTGCATTCCATTGCACATTTTAGTTGTATATGTTGTTCTATTTCTGTTTGTGCAGCAGTTATTATATGTAGAAAATAATTAGAACTGAGACATCTGATGTGATATTAAATTTTACGTAGAGGCTAAAAATTGGGCAAGTATGAGCGGACATCCAAAACCCAAAACTTTTGTGAGTTCCTGTTTAATGTTTGATAGAATTATATTTTAGAGTTGTTCTCTTCTCCTTTAGCCCAATTAGATCATGATGATGATGATGATAAAACAGGCATGTCACCATCCAGAGAGGACAAACTCAGGCACATGCACAGACACTCAGCTGGGAACTTGAAGGCTATCAAGAATTCAAGTGTAGAACACATCAGCACAGTGGGAGAAAGAATAGATCCTTCACTACCATTAGAGAGTCAATTGTAAGTACTACTACTGTTGTTCCTGAGCCACATTAAAAAAATAAATTTCATTCTAACATGACAGTATTCTCTCTATACAGAATGTTAGGACTATCATGACCTTTTGAATATAATCTGGGAATGGTCATATTTATATGTATTATTTTTTACATGCAGAAAAACCTCATCATTGAGATAATTATCCAAATTGCAGTGATACTTGTGTGTAGTCTTCTATAGGCATAATGCTCTCAAAGAGGTGTGAAAAAGCTTTAGATATTGAAATATTAAAGGTTTATTCCCAGAATTATTTGTTCCTTGTACACAATCTAATATGATTGTGAATGGTTTGACTGCTGATATGCACAGGAATCCCAAAACCAGGAATCTGGAATCTCCAAGAGCAGGGCTTGAGTGGAGCTGAGATGTTCATGCTCGAACTCCGCTCTATCCATGGTCTATAGAACTGCTGTAAATAGTGAAGTGCTGTACTCTTCCTTTATCCAGCAGTTCCGTAGACAAGGGATCAGAGGTCAAGACTTGAACCTCCTATTCATTCAAGCTGGAGCTACAGATCCCTGATCTTGGGGTTCTAAGGTCAAGATCTTGAGATTGAAAGGTACTCAGCGGTCATACCCCTATTGATCAGGAAGTTATTGCCTTTCTTATGAGTTGGGAATAGCTAGTTATGCTGGGACTAACGTTTGAAAGGGGCTGTACCAAGTTTTGAAGTTATCCCAATCAATAATGAATGAAGGTAAGGTGGGCATACTGAGCCTCTGCTCTCTTCAGACAGGCTTCTGTAGAGCCCCCTACTTTGGATTTGTGGTGATCCCCCTCAATCCCTCTCCTCCCCTCGAAGTTAATACCTATCCTATGGATAGTTACATAGTTAGTAATGCCGAAAAAAGACATTTGTCCATCCAGTTCAGCCTATATTCCATCATAATAAATCCCCAGATCTACGTCCTTCTACAGAACCTAATAATTGATAGTTACATAGTTGATAGTGGATGCCTTTAAAACTTGGTGTGACCCGTTTAAAACACTTCTACTCAAAGATGTCTTTTTTTGGCAGTGGTTTCATATTTTTATCAAATTTGTGAATTTTATTTGTATTACGACTTTTTACAAACAATCTTTAGCATTATAAACTTTACATTCCTACGCATAGTAGCAGAAGTGTACATTTTTGTTTTTTCTTACATTTTTACTTCACTCTGTTGTGGAGATACAGGTTGCCGAAAATTCTGGCCTCAACTTTATGAAATTGGGCTTTTTATTTTGATCAGCTCTACGGGCATACACTGTAAACTCACTTGTAGATTCCCACAATTTTGACCAAAATCCAAAATGGAATGCTCATAGAGAAGGTCAGTGTTCTGCTATTAGATCGAGGTGACAACGCCTCTCTAACTGCGCTAACAATAATACTTGCCCATAGTGGATTTGCCAACCTCTGCTGTTTCTGCGGTGCTCCTCACTCTGATGCTACTGCCCACATCTTCTCCTAGGCTGTGCTGGGGTCTCTACTCTCTGGTAGCTGCGTGCATATGCACAGGGTATTTATTTCAAAAGATTGTCCTTCATAGGCCATGTTCACACAGTGCGTTTTTTTCTGCGGAACCGCAGCGTTTTTGCCGCTGCGGTTCCGCAGCTGTTTTCCATGCAGGGTACAGTACAATGTACCCTATGGAAAACAGGAACCACTGTGCACACGATCCTGAAATTCAGAAAAAAAGCCGCGCTGAATAGCTGCGGGAAAAAAGAAGTACCATGTCACTTCTTTTTTCGGAGCCGCAGCGGTTCTGCACCCATAGACCTCCATTGTGAGGTCAAACCCGCAGTAAAACCCGCAGATCAAAAATATATCTGCGGGTTTTATTGCGGTTTGTGGTGCCAAACCGCTGCAGCAGGAAGTGCAGGGAAGCGGGCGGAAGTGCGTGGGCGGAGTGTGGCTGCCCCGATCCCACCCCCCCATGCTCCGATGCCCCCCCCGTGCTCCGATGCCCCCCCGTGCTCCGATGCCCCCCCGTGCTCCGATGCCCCCCCCCGTGTCCTAATCTCCCCCCTTATACTTACCCGGCCTCCCGGTGTCCGGCCGTCTTCTCCCTGGGCGCCGCCATCTTGCAAAATGGCGGGCGCATGCGCAGTGCGCCCGCCGAATCTGCCGGACGGCAGATTCGTTCCAAAGTGCATTTTGATCACTGAGATAGGTTATATCTCAGTGATCAAAATAAAAAAAATAGTAAATGACACCCCCCCCCCTTTGTCACCCCCATAGGTAGGGACAATAAAAAAATTAAAAAAATTTTTTTTTTCCACTAAGGTTAGAATAGGGTTAGGGGTAGGGTTAGGGTTAGGGGTAGGGTTAGGGTATTTTCAGCCATTTTAACCCTAAAAAACTTCCTAGAAAACACACAGACTCTGCATAGAAAACTGCATAAAAAAACGCATAAAAAAACGCATCAAAAAAGCACCAAAAAAAGGACCTGCGTTTTCTGCAAAGAGCTGTGGTTTTTAGTCCTGAAAAAAAGGATGGAAATCAGGAACGTGTGAACATACCCATAAACTTTACAGCTCAAGCCTTTCTTCAGCCCAAATGAATAACAAAACAGTCCTTTTTCTGGGTAAGGCAAAGTATATCAAAACGTTCTCACCAACCTGATATTACAGGCACTTCTCATTCTAGAACATAGAGTTATCCACCATGAACAGACTTCCTCTAGCTCCAATACAACACACCATGCTGAGCGAACCTATCTGCCTGTTATTGGGCATGTAAGACTCGGAATGGAGTATGGGAGCGACCTTTACCACCCAGGAGCTTTTGGTTGTTCTTAAATCCCAGAGCATAAATCCAGTCAAATAAAAATCCTCTCAGGATCCGGTTCCGGCCTGTTACTGGTACAGGCTTCATGGGACTTGCATTACCGCCTTGGTGGTACATACCTGCCATCCAGAACCTTACCTCCTACTTTTTTACTGCTTTAGTACCAGCAAGTGTTGAGAAGGAGGCGATTTAAGCATATTTGCATGAGACTTCATCTATCTCATGTGATCACACTTGGATTGGAGGCAGGAGCAGCATTAGAGTGAGGACAGAAAACCTAGTACAGGTAATACTTATTACTGTTAATGCAATTAGGAAGTTTTGTTAAGCATGGTCACATGAGACGGACACATGGTACAGTTCTGACCTTCTCCATGGGCGTCCCATTCTGGTCAGAGCTGTGGGCTTATTATTTTTTATCCCTATGGAGTGGAGAAAAAAAATCAGTATTTCTCCTATTATGTAGTTTAGTTTTTATTTGACAAAATGAGAACTTAGTCAACAAGGCTGTATCAAAATAACATTTTTTTATTAAAGATACATTAAAATTATGAGTTATGGTTCAGTAGATGATTACAGGCAATAGTGTGCAGGAACGTAGATAAAAATATATATTTTTTTATTTCTGCTATGTGGAGCTATGTACTGTTTATAATGCTAAATTTTGAGATAGCTCCTCTATAATATGGATATGTCTTATTAAGATTCAATCAGTTAATAACATGCCCTATTCCCGAATCTATTAACAAATCTCATGATGTATTTGAATTTCATGTGTCTTCTATCATGACCATGAATCTTTAGAGACATGAGGCAGTAGAGATTTACAAAGAAGATAACTCTCCTCATTTTCAAGCCACATTACAATGTTATTAAAAATAATGGAATAATATATATATATACACACACAAGTGCTTGTCACTAAATTAGAATATAATCAAAAAGTTAATGTATTTCAGTTCTTCAATACAAAAAGTGGAAAATCATATATTATGTAGAGTCATTACAAACATACTGATCTATTTCAAGTGTTCATTTCTGTTAATGTTGATTATGGCTTACAGCCAATGAAAACCCAAAAGTCATTATCTCAGTAAATTATAATAATTAACAAAAAAAAATCTGCAAAGGCTTCCTAAACGTTTAAAAAGGTCCCTTAGTCTTTTTCAGGAGGCTCCACAATCATGGGGAAGACTGCTCACTTGACAGATGTCCAGAAGGCAGTCAATGAGACACTCCACAAGGACATATGCAAATTGTCTCTTTGGAGAGGAAGAGGACTAGAACTCTAGTGCCACCTATTGGAAGTAGCAATACTAACAGTCAATGTCGACCCTTTAACAAGCCTTGTCACATGACTTAAGATAATAACCAAACCAGAATCTCAATTTGCAGACACTGTGTTTTGGGGTACTGGCCCTCGTCAGTGCAAAGTGGAGATCTGGTTTGGCTAATTGAGAGGCGTCTGACCGGGATCCAAGAAGTATCATTTCTCCTTGCGGAGAGTGACATGATAAGCATGTCGAGGTGAGGAGACTTAAAGCCGCAATGCTGCTCTGGGAAATATGCAGATTGTCTCTTCAGAGAGGAAGAGGACAAGAACTCTAGTGCCATCTAATGGAAGTAGCAATCCTAACAGTTAATGTCGACCCTTTAATGAGCCTTGTCACATGACTTAGGATAATAACTAGATCTCCACTTTGCACTGACGAGGGTCAGTACCCCGAAACACAGTGTCTGCAAATTGAGATTTGCGGCTTTGTCTCACCTCGACATGCTTATCATGTCACTCTCCGCAAGGAGAAACGATACTTCTTGGATCCACAAGGAGAGTAAGCCAGAAAAGATCATTGCTAAAGAAGCTGGCTGTTCACAGAGTGATATTTCCAAGCATATTAAGGGAAAGTTAGGCGGAAGGAAAAAGTGTGGTAGAAAGAGGTGCACAAGTAATCGGGATAACCGCAGCCTTGGAAGGATTGTTAAGAAAAGGCCATTCAAAAATATTGGGGAGATTTACAAGGAGTGGGCTGCTGCTGGAGTCATTGATTCAAGAGCCACCACACACAGACATATCCAGGACATGGGGTACAAGTGTTGCATTCCTTGTGTCCAGGCACTCATGACCAATAGACAACACCAGAAACGTCTTACCTGGGCCAAGGAGAAAAAGAACTGGACTGTTGCTCAGTGGTCCAAGGTGTTGTTTTCAGATGAAAGTAAATTTTGCATTTCATTTGGAAATCAAGGTCCCAGAGTCTGGAGGAAGAGTGGAGAGGCCACAACCCAAGCTGCTTGAGGTCTAGTGTGAAGTTTCCACAATCAGTGATGGTTTGGGGAGCCATGTCATCTGCTGGTGGAGGTCCACTGTGTTTTATCAAGACCAAAGTCAGCGCAGCCGTCAACCAGGAAATTTTAGAGCACTTCATGCTTCCCTCTGCCGACAAACTTTTCAGAGATGGAAATTTCATTCTCCAGCAGGACTTAACACCTGTCCACACTGCTAAAAATACCAATACCTGGTTTAAAAACCACAGTATCACTGTGCTTGATTGGCCACCAAATTCACCTGACCTGAACCACATAGAGAATCTATGGGATATTGCCAAGAGGAAGATGAGACACAAGGCCCAACAATGCAGACGAGCTGAAGGCTGCTATCAAAGCAACCTGGGCTTCCATAACACCTCAGCAGTGCCACAGGCTAATCGCCTCCATGCCACGCCACAGTGATGCAGTCATTGATGCAAAAGGAGCCTCGACCAAGTATTGAGTGCATTTACTGAACATACATTTCAGTAAGCCAACTTTTCGGATTTTCAAATCATTTTTCAAGCTGGTGTTATAAAATATTCTAATTTACTGAGATAATGACTTTTGTGTTGTCATTGGCTGTAAGCCATAATCATAAACATTAACAGAAATAAACACTTGAAATAGATCACTCTGTCTGAGGTGTCTTTTTTCTAAGCTAATCAAGCCCAACTTTCAACCTCTCCTCATATGAGGCCTTCCATCCCTTGTAGTAATCTTGTTGCTCGTTGTTTAACTGACTAACTTCTGAATATCCTTTTTTAAAATGTGGAGCCAAAAACTGGATCCTAAATTCTAGATGTGGCCTCACCAGTGATTTATAAAGGGGTAATAATACGTTGGGATTGCGGAATTTTATCTTTTTTTATACATCCTAAAATCTTGTTTGCTTTTGCAGCTGCTGCTTGACATTGAGTACTGCTGCTCAGTTTACTTGTAACCAAAATACCCAAGTTCTTCTGTTCTGTAGTCCCAAGTATGGTCCCATATAATGTATATGCAGCAATAGGGTTACTCAGTCCTAGGTGCATTACTTTACATTTATCTAAATTTAATCTCATTTGCCAGGTGTTTGCCCATTTAGCCATCTTATTCAGATTCTTTTGCAATATTGTAATGTCAATGTCAGATTTTAATATCCTACATAGTTTTCTGTCATCAGTAAAGACTGACACTTTACTCTCAATCCCATCCACAAAGTCATTTAATAAAGAGGTTAAAAAGAATCAGATCTAGCACAGATCCCTGCGGTACCCCACTCCTGACTATATCCCATTTAGAGAACGTACCATTTATGTCAACTCTTTGTTTCCAGTCAAAGCAAATAAACTAATACAAATGCAAATATGAGGTAGAAATATCTAAGGTTCCTTTAATCTGAATCGGTCAGCAGTTTTTTTCCACCTAATCTAAGTGCACCATAATGTAGAGGCAGACACCTGATTCGAGCAATATGTCACTTACTGGGCTGCTTAGTGTGGTTTTGATAAAATTGGTTTGATCAGCAGGAGATTATCATTAGAGGACTAGTAAACCTGCTGTCGGAAAGTCAAGCATATTCATGAGCTCTGTATAACCCCGCCCCCACCATGGATAGCTTTCGGTGTACACTGTGCATAGGCAGAAAACTGCCAATCAGTGTTTTATGTTTATACAGAGTTCATCATTCAGATAACTGTTAGATCTGCAGCAGATAAAAAAGTGCTCTTATCAAAACAGCAGAAAGTAGCTCAATAAGTGACACATCACTGGAATAAGGATCTCTGCCCCTAGACCACAGGTTGGGTAGCAAAAACTTGGTGACAGATTCCCATAAAGTTACAGATGAGAGATTGACACTATATTTATGTTTTTTAATCTTTGCTTTAGAACTCTTGATAACCCACCAGCACAGGATTGATACCTTGCATTTTTGCCAGAATGGGGCATATAGTCCCACTTGTGACACTTGAAAACTCTTGTACATTATAGTTTTAGGTTCAGAGGAGAATTCTTGGTGTTTAAGGTTGTTGTTATGCTGCATTGGCAGAAACTATGGTCAAGATTATCGTAGATTAAAGGAGATTTAGGGCCGATTACACATGTAGATGATGGTTAAGATTTGAACGTTTGTGACCCATCGTTCACGATCGTTGTGTACTGTAAACTGGTCGAGTGACTTTCTGAACGATAAGTCCAACAATACTTATTCATCGTGCGTTGAAATAATTTATGCAAGCAAAAGAATTATAATAATTGTTCCTTCATTGATTATGCAAAGAAAATGGAAATTGCCTCTGCTTAAGAATATTAAACAATGACACATTAATAATTTATTACACTTTTATCATCAAATGTAAATAATTGCCTCCTATTCTGTGCAGATTGTATATTCCGATCATATTGCCTATCGCCTACAGAATGATCTACTTGTGTAAATGGCCCTTCTAGTTGTGATGCGAGAGTTTAGGTATAAGGACTGCCGAGGTCAGATATTAGGGGAGGTCTTCATGATGCCCCCAATGGGGCTGAGGCAGTCTTTTGACATAAGAGGGTGCTGTTAAAGGAAAAAGCGCAGGTTTTTGTAATATAACCTCTAAAAATATATTATTCTACTATCTTTGAAGAAGTGGAAAGTGCATTTGTTTTTTTAACATTGACTCGGTACGGAGAGCACAGATATCCCAATGATTAAAATGAAATCTCGCCTTTGAGATACATTAAAGATTAGTTTGATCTTTCAGTAATACATTTAACGGCTATGAATTAAGAGGGCGACTGGAATACTGTGGATAATTCTGAGGGTTGTGCCCAAATATAAATAACTAGAAAAACACATTATTAAAAAAAATCCACATATGGAGATATTGAAGCCTGTAAAGCGGTGGTATAATAATATAATACATTATTATGTTATAATTTGATTACAAAGAGAGTGTAGAATAATTTATCATACGTTTTGGATGAAAATGAGAAAATTAGAAGTTTTAGGAAAATGGAAGCCGTCGTCATAACGCAAAGGTATAAATCTATTATTGTGTTTAATGATTGGATTCCCCTGCAGCTGGTACCATGGTGCAATCAGCCGCACAGATGCAGAGAGTCTCCTGAGGCTGTGTAAAGAAGCAAGTTACCTGGTGCGAAACGGCGAGACCAGCAAGATTGACTTTTCCTTATCACTGAAGTAGGTGCCGCATTTTCTATTGAAACAAGGGAATACTGGCGGATTGTGCCGGAAAAAAACTGGTTGATTTTGTTATTTAATATCACTTTTATTATTTTTTACGTGACAGGGTTTTGTATAATAACAGTGCTGTAAATCAATAATTCTGTTAACATGAGTGACGTGTTCTGAACGTATAAAATATATAAACTATTAACCAACAGATATGGGGTTAATCTACAGATTATTAATTGCATTATCAACTTAGCCTATGGGGAGAAAATGAACTTTATTTCCACGCAGCATTTGGGTTTTAGTCACGGGGCAGCGCTGGTGCCGGTTCGGTCTCCGCTCTGTATAGAGCAACAGCGGTAACCGCGCTCCCGGCACCGACTGACACTGGCTTTGCATTGGGTTGTGCTGTTAGTCGGGGACGCGGTTACACCCACCGCTCTGCGTACTCAGAGTGGTGACTGAAACAGCGCTGTCCCCGTGACTGAAGCCAAAGCACTGCTGGGAGAATAAAGTTCATTTTCTTCCCACAGCATTCTGCTAAGTTCAGGCACATTAAAACGCTATTAACCTACAGATTAACCACATATCTGCAGGTTAATAGTGTTTTTTTCTGGTGACAGGTTCCCTTTATGTACAGTGGGGAAAATACTTAATTTGATACACTGCCGATTTTGTAAGTTTTCCCACCTACAAAGAATGGAGACGTCTGTAATTTTTATCTTTGGTACACTTCAACTGTGAGAGACAGAATCTAAAAATAAAACTCAGAAACTCACATTGTCTGATTTTTAACAAATTGCATTTTATTGCATGAAATAAGTATTTGATCACCTACCAACCAGCAAGAATTCTAGCTCTTACAGGCCTGTTAGAGTAGAAGGACTTCTTCAAGAAAACTCTCAAATCTACTCACCATATTTGGAGGAAGAAGAAGAATGAGTACAACCCCAAAAACACTGCCCCAACCATGAAGCATGGTGGGGAGCTTTTCTGCAAAGACGACAGGATGACTGCACCGTATTAAAGGGAGGATGGATGATGCCATGTATCGCAAGATTTTGGCCAACAACCTCCTTCCCTCACTAAGAGCATGTCCAGAAAAAAATAGAGTAAAGTTGCCAACCCTGCTAACTCTGAACCACAGCTTGTGGAAATGTAAACTTGATTGAGACCTCCTGAAATCTCATGCCCATTAATTGTATCCAACCTTATTCTTGTACACTTTGCAATATGTGCTCCAGACTACTCCTGTTTTCAATTTCTGAAACTGATAAAATCTATCTAAAGTCTCCTGCTGTTCCTCGGTTTCAGACAATCCTTACTTGTTAGAAGGGTCGCATAATCCTTGGTCTGTCGTAAATTGTACCAACGTTCAGAACGGTGTCCATTGTCTATTGACAGTGAGCTGCTTATCAGAGAAGGTGGTGGTCGGTGTAGCAAGCATGTGAGTTGTGGTCAAGCAGTGAAAATCTCCTGGTGATAAAACCTTCATTGAACACAAACAGCACACAGTCTGATAAGTGACACATAGGTGAAATCAGTGTTTCAACTGCTATCTCTTGCTGACTTTACATTACATAGCAAAAACCTGCTGACAGATTACCTTTATTAACGGAGATGGGTCTGTTTAAAATGGGAAATAAAGTACTTAAACCAGGCACATATAAGCTTTTAACGCTGTCGTTCATATATATTAGACAGCCAGAAATGAGGAATCAAAAGCTACATCTCGTGTGCTTATTACTGTTGATTTTGTAAAGTGTACATGGCTTATTTTTTATACTATCTCTGCTTGGTGAGTGCGTTGATTGCTTTTATGCTGTGTACTTTAACTAATTAATTATTTTGCCTATTGCTTGCTCTCCCTCATGCTTTCTCTAAAATGCTAAAACACAGAGCCTGCAGCTTCATTTCTCTCCTCCCTGTCTAGTAATTATTCATTTCATACATTTAACGAAATCTGGAAGGGAATTGGGAACTATAGATTACTGGAGCATTAGGTCTTACTTCCCCTTGATAAGACATTTACAGAATGTTGCGTATTTATTAGGGATGAGCAAGCGCCAAAATGCTTAGATGCTCGTTACTCAAACCAAGCAATTCCTAATGCTCAGGTGCTCGTTTCAAGTACATTAGGAGTCCATGTGAAATTCAAGCATTTTTCTGGAAGACCCTACAAGTAGGGCGGGGGGGCATTGAAAATGTTGAAATGGATGGAAAATGTGCTGAATGGAAGGAGAACAGCATGGAGAAGACACCTGGAAGCAGCTTTGACTCCCAGATCACCGATGAGAGCAATTGTGTCACACTTTTACTCCACTTTAACGAGTGACAATAAAACTTTCAAAAGCGACAGAAATTGGAGTTTACAGCAAAAAAAAATGTTAAGAAACATTCTTTCCTGTATCATGACTTGTACATAAAGAAAAATTTTAAAAGTATTTAAAAAACAAGAATTTAAGTCAAAATTGAATTTTATAGTTTTTATAAAATTATTAGACAATTGAAAAGTTCACTGTAATTTATGAAGGAACCAAGAAATGTCAAAAATTATATTGAAAGGGGACTCAGATACACCCTGTAATAGACCTAAAATGAGGGCCTCATTTACAAATTGCCATGTAGTGATACTCGTTGACTATTAAAGGCTTTGCACTAAGTGAAAACCCTGCCAAAAATTACAAGCAAAGTCATCCATACACTCTTGAAGTCACTAAATGTAGTACCTCATTCAAATATTGTGAATAAAGTGTAGCTGTGGTACTTCTACAGTCTTTAAGGTCTGCACTAAGTACAAAGCTAGAAAAATAAGGTCATCACGTCATCCATAGACCCATGAAGGCAACAAATAGAGGGCCTCATTCAAATATTTTGACAGTGTAGTTGATGTACTCCTACACTCATAAAGGTTTTGCTCAAAGTGCAAAGCCAGGAGAAAATGATAAGTAGAGTAATATAGTAATCCTCTTTAGGTGTCCTCTTGCTGGGGGACTGCCTCTTCCTGCTTCCTGGAGCCCGATTCCTAGGTGCCTGGGCTGTATTTGACCCAGCACTGGGTAGTACCGTAGCCTCCGACGTATAGAAATGTGTTACCTGGATAGGAGGTGGGGATCCCCAAGGACAGTTTGATCTCTCAGGGATGATAGCCTCGAGGAGCTTCTCCAAGGCCTGATCATTTTGCAATAAGGGTTCATCCTGCTCCCTTCCTTCTCGGATTACACCCACTACATTCCAGTGTTGTTGCCCCTCTATTTGGAGGAATGTGATCCTGGTTCCAGCCATCAGCTCTTTCAGCCTTCAAGGAAAGCGTTCCATCTCTACTGCCCGCTGGTATGGAACCTGCTTGTATGGAATCCCATCTCTGCTGCCGGGATGCCAACTCTCAGTACCCTGTGGCTAGCAGACCTGCTAGAATGTCTCCAGCCTCCTCTCTTCTGATCAACCTAGGCCCAGAAGTCCGCTCACCAGTTGTTGGATCCTGGCTCTACCATCCAAAGTCCACAAGAATCCCAGCAGTGAAGGTTGCTGCCTGGGTTCGGGCCTGGGTGGTTCCGGGAAAATGGCTGGTTCCGGGAAAATGGCTGGTTCTGGACCATAGGATAATGACAACTCAGCTTAGTCTGGCTCTGATATTCCTCCGGTCAGTCCTTCTGGAGTCTCATGGGATTCTGCCATCTTTGTCACCTTGTTGCCCACTAAACATGTTACACTGTATGGATTACTAATTTAATCCAAAAAAATGTAGAACTATTTTTGGAGGTTTATATACCACCGTAATGTAACACTAACCGTGCTAAACTCTATGGATGAGTAATTGAATATAGAAACATTTAATATCGCTTTTTGGAGTGTTATATACCACTGAAATGTAAGACAAAGCATGTAATGCTCTATGGATGACAATATAGTAATTTTTTTCACCCCAACAAAAAATATGGTCACGTGCAGCAGCTATATATATATATATATATATTTAGCAACGGACTGCAAACCCCTAATCCCTGCCTGGAGGCTGTATTCCGTCACTCTAAATATTCTTGCAAAACACTACATAAGCCCTTAGAAGGACTGTTAGTATGATGGTTCAGCATCAGCACCAGTATCAACACTAGATGACTTTGATTCGTTAAACTCTGCACACACAGGCCTGAATAACTGCTTTCTCCATCCAATCACAACTGTCCCCGAGCTGTGCAATGATGTCTGTGTGACAAGCTTTGGGGCGCCTGTCTTTTTATAACCTCTGATGAGGTAATGCTGCCAGCCAATCACAGTAATGCCACTACTAAGATGGCTATGGCATTACAGTGACTTGCAGGCAATCCCTGCATGTTTGTTGGCTGTTGAATCTGGGCAGGGATTCAAGCTTCAAATCCGAGCACCAGCCAATGCTCATCTAGAGCCGAGCACATCTGAGCACCCAGATACTCTAGTGAAATCCGAGTATCACCGAGCATGTTTGCTTATTGCTAGTATTTATGTTTACCACCGATTATTTAAAAGTATGAGATGATCTCAGAAACTAACATTGGTCTGGAAAGAACTTATTTCTCATCCTTTTGAGTTTCAATAAAAATCAATGCACCTAGTGGTGGACATAACTTCATAAAAATAAATGTAGGGCTTGGTTATTATTTACAGGCTAGAATAAATGTCTTTGTGATGAAACGTTATAATTTTTGACTTAATAGCTATTCTCTACAACAGAGGTGGAGAATATAAGGCACGTGGGCCACTTACGGCCCACGAGGACCTTTTCTGAGGCCCCTGGGCTAATTCATGGGGACCACAGTGCTTGGGCCGGCAGCTGTGTTTTTATGGCCAACGGCTTAAAAATCTAAATGGCCCTTGGCAGAAAGAAGGTTCCTGCACCTACTCTACAGCATGAATCTCTATCGTCTACAGCTAGAGACAAATATGATCAATGTGACATTTTCCTGGAGTCTTTTGAGAGTTTTTACGCAATTCTAATTGCCATGTCAGATTCAGTTTTCTTTTTTTTTTCTACCTAAATTATTATTTTTGACCAATGTAGATTGAATAATGCTTGTTTTCTGCATACAGCCTTCACTGTTCTTCACAGTATGTGAAAATGATACTTTGATCATTTCCATCCTAAACTATATTTCACAAAGAATATTTTTATTGTAAGCGGTCAACATTGGCCACATTCTTTTAGCATTTTCTGTCTATTCTTGTTAATCAGGTATTTATTTTGCCAAGCTCTAAAATTAAAAGGATTTTGTCCAGCTGCTTAAAGGTTTCATTTGCTCTTTTATCTGCTGCAAATAGCTTTGTAGCAGCATGGTGACCCTTTGGGGCCAGGGTAAATTACTGGCATCCATTAAGAAACAGCAGTCTTACTAAATAGTATGTGCAGTAAATGGACAAAATAACATAATAAATTGGTGGTCATGTCCAGTAATGGAGAGTCAGTAATGCATGTACATATGTTATGTTATAAGCAGTCATTATCTATTTTTCCATTACCATAGAAAAAAATTTGATTGATTCAACATGACCATTTACATTTCATTTTAAGTCTTCAAAAAAAGTCCTAAAGTATGATTTAGTCTTTTTTATTTTATTTTAACCTTAAAAATCTTTACTATAGATAACCAAATCTTTTCAAATTCGACAAGTTTGACAATTTTTTCAAAACCTTAGATCCGCAGGAAGCCAATTTGCTGCAAATTGTAATACCTCAAAATTTCCCATTGCCCTGAAAACATATGTGTAACCCTCTGACGTCTCCTAGGACTATATTCAACTAAACAATCAATAATAACTAAAACTTTTTCTTTTATTTAGCTTTAGTGTTTTGGCGGAAATTCTTTTTTGTTTTCCTTTTACTTACAGTATTATGGTCATTTCTTGTACTACAAACTTTTGCAAAGGTAGATTGATTTCCTGCGTTATAGACCACCTTCCATATGCTTCCATATTAAATTGCAGACATGCATAGGTACAATGGAATCCCACACGTTTTTATAGATGATATAAACTATAAACTAAACAAAAATCATGTTTTAGAAAAAGCAGATATATTATGGCACTTTTATAGTACATATCTACAATATACATGTATGCTGACTTTTTTAAAAATAATTTGTGGAAAATGTATAAGATAAAAAATGTATGAAATTTAATCCATGTATAGTAGAGATGAGCAAATAGATTAGATGTGAATTTAATGCATGTTGAAATTTTAGGAAATTTGGTGAACCCGGTAAATTGAAACAGTTTGCGATTCGTTTCGTTAAAATCGCTAAAACAATGCCCATCACAAAACAGTAGATTGCATGAGCCAAAGGTGCTCAAAGGACCTCAGGCTTGACCACGCCGCTTCCCCATTTTGTAGGGAGTCTGAATAGTGATAGCAATTCACAACTCACAGCTTTGTGATAGAGATAAGGAAAGAAAGATATTTAAAACACTTCAAGGGGTTGTCCACTAGTAGGACAACCCCTTCTTGATCAAAATGTTTGGCCCCCATGAAATAAGAAAGCCTATACTCACCTCCTGTGCTGGCGCTGTCCCTGACTCTCGTGCAGTTATTGTCACGTGGGTGCCCGATCAACACTAAAGTCACTGTCCCCACCTTCGAACAAATTGTGCATTAAGAGGAAGTCCGTTCTGCAGCTGATCTCTGACTTCCTCTTCAATTTGACAGGAAACGGGGACAGTGATGCCAGCGCTGATGGGCATCTGGCTCACTTGTCACAACAACAGCATGGGAGCACTAGGGAGAGCCCGTGCTGACACTCGGGAATGGTGCCTTCATGGGAGGTGAGTATAAGCTTTATTTTTTTTTTACCAGGAGCAAGCGAGGGGTATGAGAAGAAGTTGTCCAACTTCTAGAATAATTATGACCAATATGAAAATGCAATAGGAATGCAGAGGAAAAAGAGCTACCAGAGCTTGAAAAGTGAGTTTCCCAGGATTCTATTGTGCATGTGTGTTGAGGGCTTTTGAAAGCATTACACTAATTGCCATTCACAGCTATTCAATTTGCTGCAAATCAAATTTTTGGAAAAAAAATTGGTCAAAGCTGACGAATTTGAATTTCAAAAGATTCTGTCATCTCTAAAAATATACTGTAAACTGAAATAAAATCCCTGTGTTTGTAAAGGAAGCTATATCCTAAAGTATAAATGCCTTCTGAGTTGTTGAATAATATACCCGTATATTGATGTGGTAATTCATGTGTTAAAAGACACAAGGGCGTTAAGGTCAAATCACAATGTCTGTGCAGTGCTATCTGGAAATCTTGCCTCAGCTGTCAGTGCTGGGTAAGATAGTTTCTAAATTGTCTCTCTGATCTTATAACACCTTGATGCTCTACATCCCCCATCAATTTTCTTTCCTCGTAAGCCCTAAAGCATATTAGCTTCCAATAACCTTGCTGCAGACTTATGCGATATTTTGTCCTTGAGAGGAGAGATTTTGTATACTGCACAATTACATTTCGCACTGATCCATTTTGTTCTAAAATTCATTAAATTACAACTTTCTTTTCACATATTTGTCTACTTCGGTGTAACAGAAAAATCAAATGGGCTGTAATCCATGTTTCCAGGACCTGAGGGAGACATTTCTTAGACGTGTAAGCATATTATGTACAATAAATGGGGCACTGCTATGTAGCATTTTACAATGTAGCTCATTTGTCTTTTGATATGTTGTATAATAGCTTCCGCTAGTTGTACAATATAAATTGCAGAGGAATATAGGTTGGAATTTCCCTGAATATTTAAAAAACTGCCATCTCTGCACTTTACAAATTTGAATTTTTGCAATAAATGGTTCAAAACAAACATTCATCTTTTTTATGTGTTGATTAGAGAAGAGTGAGTGTGTATAATTTTTAGGAATTCCATGAGGCTGGTGAAAATAAATTGTACTTCACAGTCCACTGTCCAGTCCACGGTGCATCTTCTTATCACTGCAAACCACTGAAATCCTGGGGCTTCCTCATGCTAGGCTCTGAAGATGCTTGGGATGTCTAGCACGCATGGCCTTGATGCGCATCATGATGTTATGATATTGTGACCTTACATGCACTTTACTAGAAATATCCCAGGCTTCTGCAAAAATGGAAGTCCTTGCATAGCGTGAAGAGGCCCATGATTTCAGTGCTTGGCGGCAGGGATAAAAGCATGCTCCTAAAATCAGATGTCGAACAGTGAAGAGCAGAAGAGTCGGATAAGTGAGTTGTAAGGTGAGTATAAGTATTATTTTTCTACATCTTATGTTTGTTATGCTGTGGAGTCTGGAGACATTTCAGAGCTTATTAAGGAACATTTAGTCTGCTGCGAATCACATTCTCTGGAAAAATCACCACAATATGGCTGGTTAGAATTTTGCCAGATCTGCTAATTAAAATGTAATAGAATTTAGCAATTGATGCAGTGGAACAGCTTGCTGTCACTCACCCTGCTTCCATCACCGCCCTAAAACCAATCATAATCAAGGGGCAGTTCTAGTGTCACTCACACTGCTTCTTTCTCCACCCCCTAAAGATGTCCTGTTTCAGAGAAAAAAGCTGTTAGTGACAGAAGAAGTGTGTCGGCGCTGTGGTCACCTTTCCCACAGTTGCTATTGGTACTATTTATTCCAGATATAGAGTTTGGCGATGAAAGAAACTGTGGTATGTGACCATAGCGCCACCACCTGATGATGTAATGGTGATAGAAAGCAGAAGTAAGTGCAGCCTCAGCCTCCTAATCAAGATGACACAGGAAGCAAAGTTAAAAAAAAGAACATTTATGTATAAGCTGTATACAGGGAAGTTAGGTATTTTAAAATAAAGCAAATTACAAAAAGTGGTGATTGGCTAAAATACATATTAATAAAGGGCATTTTAAGATGTCAGACAGCCCTTTTATAAAAAAATAATATTGTATGCTGTGATGAAGCAACAGTGAAACCTGCATTGGGTGTTTTGTGGGTGAGCTTTCTTCGCTAAATTGTTTATATTTCTTTATTACTCGTGATATTTGTTGATTAAACATATTTTCTCATTTTCCATCATAGACATCTATTTAGGTATTTATGTTTGAATGCAATTGAATACTTGTTCGAGTGTACTGTTAAACTATACCATTTATAACATATGTTTATGTGATATATACCTGCTATCTTTGGGGTTCCCACCATAGCTCACACAGGAGATGTGGACAGATTTGGAACTCAACTGCAAGGAAGAGTAGAAAAAGTTCGCAATTCTAGATGTGCCATGCTGACAGACTACTACCCAGAATGAATGAATGCTGGATTAAATTAAAAGGATATTTCAACAAAGTATTAGTTTAACGATGTACATATTTATGCAACCACATTATCTTTCTTTTTCCACCCAAAAAGACTTTAGTTTACTTTTCAATGGAATTGTGCACATTATAGGTGACATCAAATGTGGAAAAGGATTCTTCTTGGTGCTGTATAATTTTTTTTTTACTTGATAAAAACATGGTGCTTTAACAGAGATGTGTAGGTTCTTTATATCCACTATATGTGTATCTCTACATATATATCAAATTAGTTCCAGCTCCACAAAAAGCTCTTCAACCTACATTGGTTGAAGGCCAAGACAGAAGTTCCTGAGACAGGAATAATATACATCCAATATCCTGATGACATACCATTTCTACCAGTCTAAATCCAAAGCATTGTGACTAGAGCATCTGAAAAACTGGGGACCTGTGCCAAGATGTACTTTATAACAGAAACCAAATCCATGGTCTATATGGTCATATGTGTCACTGTCATCATTCTCCTGTATGGCAGTGAGACATTGGTTACTTGAAGCTAATACCTGGTGACTCTCAAGAGCTTCCATAAGTGTGACCTCTGTTAGGTACTCCACATCATTTGGAAAGTATCTTGACAATACTCGCAGCATTCTTAGTGAGAATCAGACATCAGTATCAAAGCCATGATTCTGTTGAACCAATACTCTTAGACAAACCACTACAACTGAATATGTGCCTTGCATCTTCACAGTTCTATACTTTCACCTACAATCAGGTCTGATGAGGAAATTCATGGCCTACCTTAAAATTTTCCAGATCAACATCACTATATGGAATGTTCCGGCCAGTAAATATACTGTACCCTTTGGCATTGCTTAACCCATCAATTGGAAAATAATTTTGAGAAAGGCTACATCTACAGTGAAGCAAACAAAAGACCATCATTGGAGGAAAGGAGAGGGAGAACTATCTACAGAAACTCCTAATGGAGTCACTTGCCCTAATGGTACCAAGATCTGAAGTTGGAATGTTGCACTTTCCTTCATTTTAGGATGCACAAACTATCATAAATGATGTCATTCTCATTCTGAGTGACCTTCGCTGAAAATCACTTGAAAACTTGTTGTTTCATATGACTTTTTATAGTTACTTGTTTCCCTTCCGGCAAACTAAGCTTTACAATATACATAATGCATAAGTCCAGGGCACTGCTGCATGATGCAAATTTATTTTGAAAAAAATGGAGCTTAAGTTTTAATAAGATAAAAAAAATCTAAATGTGTGCGAGAATGGAAACTCTGAATGAAGACTATTGAGACAATAAAATGAAATTCGAAACCGTACTGTGCAAGACACTAGAAATAACTGATGTGGTGGAGAGTCGTATACATGTGTGTAGCCATGTCATACACCGCATGTCAATCATCTGCCATTGACATTCTACGCACCCTGTCAGTAATTGGTTCATTATTTTTTTTACACAAAAATTTAGACTTTTGTAATTTCTACATAGCAATTTGTAACAAATTTTAAAGGACGCAATACAATTCTATATTTTAGATTCTTTAGCTGCTTCAATTTTAAAAGGGGTTTAAGCAATTCCCCAGGGTTTTGTAGCAGAAAAAAAACAGCACTTTTCAGTCGGTGCCAAATAAATTATATATGATTCCAATATGACTTTCAGGAAGAAAAAAAAGATTGCCGCAAACAGTACAAGACTGAAACTTGTAAATCATTTAAATGGAAGAGTTGCTTTATGCATAAAAACAAATGGAAAAGTTTTACATGATCAACAGCTGCACTGCAAGTGCATATCTCACAGAAAATGCCAGAGAAACTTTAATTCCACGTTTTCATGTCGGTCTGTCCATTTTGTATTAGCACCAGGCCCAACATGCATTCTAACACAGCCCTCTCCTGAGGGGGGCATTATCCTAGGGGGATTTTGTGCTGTCCAGTCATCTATGACATGAACAGGTTTAACAAATCAAACATAAAACAAGTCCAAGATGCCAATATTAATACATTAGTGTGCACATATGCAGTATACAAACACATACAAATACACTGCAATCAATAAATACATGAATCCCACTGTTGCACTGACATAAGAAGCCTGAGTTACTTTGCGTGCTGCATTGTGCTGACGCAAGTGTAATTATATAGGTTTAATAAATCAATTTACTTAATCGAACATCCCCTACTCTATACAGTGTTGTAGATTATTGCTTGCACAGCCAACTGCTTCCAATTCTCCATGTCGTACTACATCCTTGTGAGCAGCCTGGAGAAAAGACGTCAGTACACATGGCTACTAGTGATGAGCGAACGTGCTTTGATAAGGTGTTGTCCGAGCATCTATTCTACAGCCGCAACTCATGCAGGGATTGTCTAACAAACAGGCAATTCCTGCATGGGTTGCTGCTGTTGAACAGTCGCGTGACATGCAGCCGCGGGCACTAGAACATATTTTTCAAGCACGCCAATGGCACTCTGTTAGCACCCGTGCATGCACGGATAACACCTTATCCAATCATGATCGCCCATCCCTAATGGCTACCCATCGTTACTATGCTAATTGCACACTATTCAATGCAGGACTTCAACACATGTATCTGCACTGCCTGATTTAGACATTATTTACAGTGTTAACCCTTGGATTATACATAGGAATTGCAGCAGTCCTTCATTAACTTCTGATCTAGTATATGCCTAATCTAACATTGAAGAACTCTTTCCTGTTAAAATGTCTACATTGTCTTTGCTCTACATGTAATGAATATCTCCTAGTCCTTTGCAGGGTTCTTTTAAGGAACAAATCATATGCCGTTTCTTTATCTTAACCAAACATTTGTTTATACATAGAGAAAAGAGGTGGCTTTTCTAGAGGTGGCTCAATTTATAAGCCGATTAAGCCCAATTTTTCTAAGCTCCCATTATGAGAGAGCTCCCATCCAATGTATTAGTCTAGTTTCTTATCTTTATACCCACTATAGCTTTCCAATATCCTCATTTATAATATATGATATACACTTTTGCTGAACACAGTGTAGGCACTATAAAGATGACCTCCTTAACCCCTTAAGCCCCGAGGGTGGTTTGCACGTTAATGACCGGGCCAATTTTTACAATTCTGACCACTGTCCCTTTATGAGGTTATAACTCTGGAACGCTTCAACAGATCCCAGTGATTCTGACAATGTTTTCTCGAGACATATTGTACTTCATGATAGTGGTAAAAATTCTTTGATAGTACCTGCGTTTGTTTGTGAAAAAAACGGAAATTTGGCAAAAATTATGAAAATTTCGCAATTTTCCAACTTTGAATTTTTATGCAATTAAATCACAGAGATATGTCACACAAAATACTTAATAAGTAACATTTCCCACATGTTTACTTTACATCAGCACAATTTTGGAACCAAAATTTTTTTTTGTTAGGGAGTTATAAGGGTTAAAAGTTGACCAGCAAATTCTCATTTTTACAACACCATTTTTTTTTAGGGACCACATCTCATTTGAAGTCATTTTGAGGGGTCTATGTGATAGAAAATACCCAAGTGTGACACCATTCTAAAAACTGCACCCCTCAAGGTGCTCAAAACCATATCCAAGAAGTTTATTAACCCTTCTGGTGCTTCACAGGAATTTTTGGAATGTTTAAATAAAAATGAACATTTAACTTTTTTTCACAAAAAATTTACTTCAGCTCCAATTTGTTTTATTTTACCAAGGGTAACAGGAGAAATGGACCCCAAAAGTTGTTGTACAATTTGTCCTGAGTACGCTGATACCCCATATGTGGGGGTAAACCACTGTTTGGGCACACGGGAGAGCTCAGAAGGGAAGGAGCGCCGTTTGACTTTTCAATGCAAAATTGACAGGAATTGAGATGGGACGCCATGTTGCTTTTGGAGAGCCACTGATGTGCCTAAACATTGAAACCCCCCCACAAGTGACACCATTTTGGAAAGTATACCCCCTAAGGAATTTATCTAGATGTGTTTTGAGCACTTTGACCCACCAAGGGCTTCACAGAAGTTTATAATGCAGAGCCGTAAAAATAAAACAAAAATTTTTTCCCACAAAAATTATTTTTTAGCCCCCAGTTTTGTATTTTCCCGAGGGTAAGAAGAGAAATTCGACCCAAAAAGTTGTTGTCCAATTTGTCCTGAGTGCGCTGATACCCCACATGTGGGGGGAACCACCGTTTGGCCGCATGGGAGGGCTCGGAAGGGAAGGAGCGCCATTTGGAATGCAGACTTAGATGGAATTGTCTGTGTTATGAACAGGTGATTCAGAACCACAATGGACCTAGTGGTTAAGAGCACACAAAGTGACCTGATAGTTACAAACATAGGACGAGCTCTGAGACATGGGAACTCTGCTGACCGCAATCCCTAATCCTATCATACACTAAAGGTAGCCGTGGAGCGCTCCTGACCAGACCTATGCGCCTCGGCACAGCCTGAGAATCTAGCTAGCCCTGAAGATAGAAAAATAAGCCTACCTTGCCTTAGAGAAATTCCCCAAAGGAAAAGGCAGCCCCCCACATATAATGACTGTGAGTAAAGATGAAAATACAAACACAGAGATGAAATAGATTTTAGCAAAGTGAGGCCCGACTTACTGAATAGACCGAGGATAGGAAAGATAGCTTTGCGGTCAGCACAAAAACCTACAAACAACCACACAGAGGGGGCAAAAAGACCCTCCGCACCGACTAACGGTACGGAGGTGCTCCCTCTGCGTCTCAGAGCTTCCAGCAAGCAAGAAAAACCAATATAGCAAGCTGGACAGAAAATATAGCAAGCAAAAGTAACACAAGCAAAACTTAGCTTATGCAGGGCAGACAGGCCACAAGAACGATCCAGGAGAAAGCAAGACCAATACTGGAACATTGACTGGAGGCCAGGAACAAAGAACTAGGTGGAGTTAAATAGAGCAGCACCTAACGACTTAACCTCGTCACCTGAGGAAGGAAACTCAGAAGCCGCAGCCCCACTCACATCCACCAGAGGAAGCTCATAGACAGAACCAGGCGAAGTACCACCCCACTCATGACCACAGGAGGGAGCTTGATCACAGAATTCACAACAGGTCTGCAGGTGTCACATTGCGTTTGCAGAGCCCCTAATGTACCTAAACAGTAGAAACCCCCCACAAGTGACCCCATATTGGAAACTAGACCCCACAGGGAACTCATCTAGATGTGTTGTGAGAACTTTGAACCCCCAAGTGTTTCACTACAGTATATAACGCAGAGCCTTGAAAATAAAAAATCTTTTTTTTTTCCACCAAAAAATATTTTTTAGCCCCCAGTTTTGTATTTTCCCAAGGGTAACAGGAGAAATTGGACCCCAAAAGTTGTTGTCCTATTTGTCCTGAGTACGCTGATACCCCATATGTTGGGGTAAACCCCTGTTTGGGCACACGGGAGAGCTCGGAAGGGAAGGAGCACTGTTTTACTTTTTCAACGCAGAATTGGCTGGAATTGAGATCGGACGCCATGTCGCGTTTGGAGAGCCCCTGATGTGCCTAAACAGTGGAAACCCCTCAATTATAACTGAAACCCTAATCCAAACACACCCCTAACCCTAATCCCAACTGTAACCCTAACCACACCTCTAACCCTGACACACCCCTAACCCTAATCCCAACCCTATTACCAACTGTAAATGTAATCTAAACCCTAACCGTAACTTTAGCCCCAACCCTAGCCCTAACCCTAATGGGAAAATGGAAATAAATACATTTTTTTAATTTTTCCCTAACTAGGGGGGTGATGAAGGGGGGTTTGATTTACTTTTATAGCGGGTGTTTTAGCGGATTTTTATGATTGGCAGCCGTCACACACTGAAAGACGCTTTTTATTGCAAAAAATATTTTTTGCGTTACCACATTTTGAGAGCTATAATTTTTCCATATTTTGGTCCACAGAGTCATGTGAGGTCTTGTTTTTTGCAGGACGAGTTGACATTTTTATTGGTAACATTTTCGGGCACGTGACATTTTTAGATCTCTTTTTATTCCGATTTTTGTGAGGCAGAATGACCAAAAACCAGCTATTCATGAATTTCTTTTGGGGGAGGCGTTTATACCGTTCCGCGTTTGGTAAAATTGATAAAGCAGTTTTATTCTTCGGGTCAGTACGATTACAGCGATACCTCATTTAAATCATTTTTTTATGTTTTGGCGCTTTTATACGATAAAAACTATTTTATAGAAAAAATAATTATTTTTGCATCGCTTTATTCTCAGGACTATAACTTTTTTATTTTTTCGCTGATGATGCTGTATGGCGGCTCATTTTTTGCGGGACAAGATGACGCTTTCAGCGGTACCATGGTTATCTATATCTGTCTTTTTGATCGCGTGTTATTCCACTTTTTGTTCGGCGGTATGATAATAAAGCGTTGTTTTTTGCCTCGTTTTTTTTTCTTACGGTGTTTATTGAAGGGGTTAACTAGTGGACCAGTTTTATAGGTCGGGTCGTTACGGACGCGGCGATACTAAATATGTGTACTTTTATTGTTTTTTTTATTATTTAGATAAAGAAATGTATTTATGGGAATAATATTTTTATTTTTTTTCATTATTTAGGAATATTTTTTCTTTATTTTTTTTTACACATTTGGAAAAAATTTTTTTTACTTTTTTACTTTGTCCCAGGGGGGGACAGTACAGATCGGTGATCTGCCAGTTTGCACAGCACTCTGACAGATCACCGATCTGTCTGAGAGCAGTGCAGCGTTACAAAGTGCCTGCTCTGAGCAGGCACTTGGTAAGCCACCTCCCTCCCTGCAGGACCCGGATGCCGCGGCCATCTTGGATCTGGGTCCAGCAAGGAGGTAGGAGACCCTCGCAGCAACGCGATCACATCGCGTTGCTGCAGGGGGCTCAGGGAAGCCCGCAGGGAGCCCCCTCCCCGCGCGATGCTTCCCTATACCGCCGGCACATCACGATCATGTTTGATCGCGGTGCGCCGGGGGTTAATGTGCCGGGGGCGGTCCCTGACCGCTCCTGGCACATAGTGCCGGATGTCAGCTGCGATAGGCAGCTGACACCCGGCCGCGATCGGCCGCGCTCCCCCCGTGAGCGCGGCCGATCGCCTATGACGTACTATCCTGTCGGTGGGAATTAAAGCCCACCCCGACGGGATAGTACGTCATATGGGATTAAGGGGTTAAAAACATTGTGACGTAAAAGGAAGCAGAAATATAAACCATTTTTCAAATATACAGTATTGTGCAAAAGTTTTAGGCAGATTTTGAAAAAGTGCTGTAAAGTAAGAATGTTTTCAGAAACAGAAGTGTTTAAAGGGAATCTGTAACCAGAAAAAATGTGATTAACCTGCAGATATGGGGTTAATTGTCATGATTCCAATGGCAGGGAATCACAAAAGGACAAGCACCAATGAGCTCTAGGGTGATGGAACCTGAGCTGACCGCGACCCTAAACCTGAACACACAAATAACAATAGCCGGGGAACGTGCCTACGTTGATCCTAGACGTCTCGCACCAGCCGAAGATCTAACTTCCCCTATTAGAAGAAACACAGACCTCTCTTGCCTCCAGAGAAATACCCCACAGAAATAGCAGCCCCCCACATATAATGACGGTGAAATGAGAGGAAGGCACATACACAGTATGAAAACAGATTCAGCAAAATGAGGCCCGCTAAAACTAGATAGCAGAGGATACAAAAGTAAACTGCGCGGTCAGCAAAAAACCCTTCAAAAAACCGTCCTGTAATTACTTGAACTCATGTTCCAACTCATGGAACATGAGGAGCAATTACAGCCCACTAGAGCAACCAGCAGCAAAGAGACAATTATATGCAAGCTGGACAAGACAAAAATAAAGCAAAACGTGGAACAAGAAAATCAAAAACTTAGCTTGTCCTGAAGATTACTGTAGCCAGAAGCTGAGGTAACAAAACACTCTGATAACTTTGATAGCCGGCGGGGAAATGACAAGAAAGCCCGGTTAAATAGGAAACTCCCAAATCCTAATAGAACAGGTGGACACCAGAGACAGCAGAACACAAATCACCCAGTACCATCAGTAACCACCAGAGGGAGCCCAAAAACAGAACTCACAACAGTACCTTCCCCTTGAGGAGGGGTCACCGAACCCTCACGAGAACCACCAGGGCGACCAGGATGAGCCCTATGAAAAGCGCGGACCAAATCATCAGCATGAACATCAGAGGCAACCACCCAAGAATTATCCTCCTGACCATAACCCTTCCACTTGACCAAATATTGGAGTTTCCGTCTGGAAACACGAGAATCCAAGATCTTCTCCACAACATACTCCAATACTCCCTCCACCAGCACCGGAGCAGGAGGCTCAAGCGAAGGAACAAACAGGTACCTCATACCTCTGCAACAACGACCGATGGAACACATTATGAATAGCAAACGATGCCGGGAGATCCAAACGAAACGACACAGGGTTAAGAATTTCCAAGATCCTATAAGGACCGATGAACCGAGGCTTGAACTTAGGAGAAGAGACCTTCATAGGAACAAAACGAGAAGACAACCACACCAAGTCCCCAACACGAAGTCGAGGACCCACGCGGCGACGGCGATTAGCAAACTGCTGAGCCTTCTCCTGGGACAACTTCAAATTGTCCACCACATGACTCCAAATCCGATGCAACCCATCCACCACCATGTCCACTCCAGGATAATCAGAAGGCTCCACCTGACCAGAGGAAAAACGAGGATGAAACCCCGAATTACAAAAGAAAGGAGAAACCAAGGTAGCAGAACTAGCCCGATTATTAAGGGCAAACTCGGCCAGCGGCAAAAAGGTAACCCAGTCATCCTGATCAGCAGAAACAAAACACCTTCCTGACCTGCTGAACATGAGACTCCCAGTCATCAGAAAAAACCAAAATATCATCCAAATACACAATCATAAATTTATCCAGATATTCACGGAAAATATCGTGCATAAAGGACTGGAAGACTGAAGGAGCATTAGAAAGTCCGAAAGGCATTACCAAATACTCAAAATGGCCCTCAGGCGTATTAAATGCGGTTTTCCACTCATCACCTTGCTTTATTCGTATAAGATTATACGCACCCCGAAGATCAATCTTAGTGAACCATTTAGCCCCCTTAATGCGAGCAAACAAATCAGTCAACAAAGGCAAAGGATACTGATATTTTACGGTAATCTTATTCAAAAGACGATAATCTATACAAGGCCTCAAGGACCCATCTTTTTTGGCCACGAAAAAAAAACCTGCTCCCAAAGGGGACGAAGATGGACGGATATGTCCCTTTTCCAAGGACTCCTTAACATAATCCCGCATAGCAGTATGCTCTGGCACTGACAGATTGAACAAACGACCTTTAGGAAATTTACTACCAGGAATTAAATCTATAGCACAATCGCAATCCCTGTGAGGAGGAAGCGAACTGAGCTTAGGCTCCTCAAAAACATCCCGATAATCAGACAAAAATACAGGAACCTCAGAAGGAGTAGATGAAGCGATAGAAATCGGAGATGCATCATCATGAACCCCCTGACATCCCCAGCTTAACACAGACATTGTTTTCCAGTCAAGGACTGGATTATGAGTTTGTAACCATGGCAGACCAAGTACTAGAACATCATGTAAATTATACAATACCAGGAAGCGAATCACCTCCTGATGAACGGGAGTCATACGCATGGTCACTTGTGTCCAGTACTGAGGTTTATTCATAGCTAAAGGTGTAGAGTCAATTCCCTTCAAAGGAATAGGGACTTCCAGAGGCTCAAGACTAAACCCACATCGCTTGGCAAATGACCAATCCATAAGACTCAGGGCAGCGCCTGAATCTACATAGGCATCGACGGAAATGGATGATAATGAGCAAATCAGAGTCACAGACAGAATGAACTTAGACTGTAACGTACTAATGGCAACAGACTTATCAACCTTTTTTGTGCGTTTAGAGCATGCTGATATAACATGAGCTGAATCACCACAATAAAAGCACAACCCATTTTTCCGCCTATAGTTTTGCCGTTCACTTCTAGACTGAACTCTATCACATTGCATTGTCTCAAGTGCCTGTTCAGAAGACACCGCCAAATGGTACACAGGTTTGCGCTCCCGTAAACGCCGATCAATCTGAATAGCCATAGTCATAGACTCATTCAGACCCGTAGGCGCAGGGAACCCCACCATAACATCTTTAATGGCCTCAGAAAGGCCATCTCTGAACTTTGCAGCCAGGGCGCACTCATTCCACTGAGTAAGCACTGACCATTTCCGAAATTTTTGACAATATATTTCTGCTTCATCTTGCCCCTGAGAGAGAGCTAATAAAGCTTTTTCAGCCTGAATCTCCTGGTTAGGTTCCTCATAGAGCAAACCCAATGCCAGAAAAAACGCATCCACATTAAGCAACGCAGGATCCCCTGGTGCCAATGCAAATGCCCAATTTTGAGGGTCACCCCGCAGGAAAGATATAATAATCTTAACCTGCTGAGCAGGGTCTCCAGAAGAGCGAGATTTCAAAGAAAGGAATAGCTTGCAATTGTTCCTAAAATTCAGAAAACTAGATCTATCTCCAGCAAAGAACTCTGGAATAGGAATTCTAGGTTCAGACATAGGAGCATGTACAACAAAATCTTGTATATTTTGAACCTTAGCAGCAAGATTATTCAAGCTGGAAGCTAAACTCTGGACGTCCATGATAAACAGCTAAGGTCAGAGCCATTCAAGGATTAAGAGGAGGAAAAAAAAAAAATCAGCCTGGCTGCAATTAAGGCTAGGCAGCAACCTCAGAGGAGAGAAAAAAAAAAAAAACTTCCTCAGACTACTTTTCCTCCTACTTCAGCCCAAACATTTTGGCCGGCTATACTGTCATGATTCCAATGGCAGGGAATCACAAAAGGACAAGCACCAACGAGCTCTAGGGTGATGGAACCTGAGCTGACCGCGACCCTAAACCTGAACACACAAATAACAATAGCCGGGGAACGTGCCTACGTTGATCCTAGACGTCTCGCACCAGCCGAAGATCTAACTTCCCCTATTAGAAGAAACACAGACCTCTCTTGCCTCCAGAGAAATACCCCACAGAAATAGCAGCCCCCCACATATAATGACGGTGAAATGAGAGGAAGGCACATACACAGTATGAAAACAGATTCAGCAAAATGAGGCCCGCTAAAACTAGATAGCAGAGGATACAAAAGTAAACTGCGCGGTCAGCAAAAAACCCTTCAAAAAACCATCCTGTAATTACTTGAACTCATGTTCCAACTCATGGAACATGAGGAGCAATTACAGCCCACTAGAGCAACCAGCAGCAAAGAGACAATTATATGCAAGCTGGACAAGACAAAAATAAAGCAAAACGTGGAACAAGAAAATCAAAAACTTAGCTTGTCCTGAAGATTACTGTAGCCAGAAGCTGAGGTAACAAAACACTCTGATAACCTTGATAGCCGGCGGGGAAATGACAAGAAAGCCCGGTTAAATAGGAAACTCCCAAATCCTAATAGAACAGGTGGACACCAGAGACAGCAGAACACAAATCACCCAGTACCATCAGTAACCACCAGAGGGAGCCCAAAAACAGAACTCACAACAGTTAATATCATTTTAACCTGCCTGGTTCTCTCACTAAGCCAAACGCTGCCAGGAGAAATGTAACTTTATTCCCCTCTGGCAATGTTTGGCTTTCAGTCGCGGGATGGCGCCGGTGCAGGCTCAGTCACCACTTTTGTGTATGCAGTGAGGCATCTGTAACCGTGCCCCAAGCCTTAACTGACACAGGCTCTGCATTGGGGCTGGCTGTCAGTCAGGGCAATGGGTTCAGTTACTGCCGCTGCTCTGTTTATTCAGGGGTGACTGAAGATGCGTCGATGTCGCCCCTATGACTGAAATCCAATTGTTGCCGGGGAAAATAAAGTTCATTTTCTCCTGGCAGGGTTTGGGTAGGTGTGGGTGCCGGGCATGTTAATAGCTATATTAACCTGCATTTAATGTCATATCTTCAGGCTAATAGTGTTTTTTTTCTGGTGACAGTTTCCCATTAATAGTTTTTTTTTTCATCAGTGAAAAACATGAAATGCAAAGTGAATAAACAAAATAAGAATTTAAATCAAATCAATATTTTGTGTGACCACCCAGTTCCTTGTAAACATCATCAACGCGTTAATTCTTCTAAGTACTTTTACAGTTTTTGAAGTTTTTCGGCAGAGAGATTATTCCAAATATCTTGCAGAACGAGCCACAGATCTTATGTGGATTTTGGGTTGCACAAATCTTTCATGTATTCTTAGACAAATTCGATAAAGAGATGTCTTAATGACATTGCCTGTATGTATTGGGTTGTTGTCATTCTGCATATTATACTTGGTCCAATCCCTGCTGGTGTTGCATCATGATTAATTATCTAGAAAATCTAAATCACCTAGCAAATTTAGTAATTAAAGCAATGGCTCTTTAAGACACTGAAGTCAGGTTCTCCGTTGTCTTAATATCTTGACGACAGTTTGAGTCTTCCTTCCTCTAAACTGGGGGAAACCACCAAGTGCAGCATATTCGTATTTGATATCTATGCTGCTGTCCTTATGCTGAATATAGTAACATATAAAGCAATGTAAGATGCATTCCTATATTTTAATGGAGCAATAGGAGGAGGAGCAGGAAGCTAATAGAAGCCACTACATGGATAAAACATTCCAGATTTTGTGCTGCCTCTCGTAACATCAAAGTAAAACCTGCATTGCTGTAATACTATGCATAATCTTTTGACCAATCATCTGTACTTTAGAAAAGGCTTATAATTTGTTCTTGTATCATTTTTTGTGTATTTCTCAGAATCAATAGGTGGTACGCTTTTAAACTTGAGATTTCAAAAGCAGGAAAATGTAATAAAATTACAACACAGAAGCCTTAAGCCTGAAACCTAAAGGATTATTCCTACTAAAGTCATTCTGTTATGTTGCCAAAGTTATAGAAACTACTAAGTGTTAGGGGTCGAGTTCCCGCTTCTGCACAGGGGGAATCTCGAGCCACTTCCGCTGCGGTCTCCCATTCTTGTCCAGCCGCAGTGGAGCCTGCTCAGCAAGGACGTCGGTCCCAGCGTCTTGCTCATTCTCACTCTGTTCTGAGAGTTAGTGCTGCTTCTCCAGTCTCTGCCTTTAAAGTCAGTGCTGGTCAGCAGCGAGCGGACTTCTCTGGGACTAAGTCCTTGTCTGCATGTACTGAGCATGCCCAGCGTCAGGTCTCCCGTTGGAGATCGAGGGTCATGTGCTCAGTCTCTGCAGCACATTCCATTGGTCCTCTTGGCAGGTCCTAGAAGGGCAAAAGTGCTGTGGCCACTTCCTGTGCTGCTGCTATATTAACTGCGCATGACCGCACGGCCATGCGCTAGTATTTTCTTACAATTGCTTATGTGTGTATGTTGTGAGTGCAAGTCGTCCTTGGAAACCCCTACCCTATTGAATGTCTGTTCGCGGAAGGTGTATGGCTGCTACCTAGCGCCCGACTTAGCCTACAGCACTAACACACATCACAGCGTCCTGTAGCTGTGCCTGCCAGTACGGCGCCGTGCGCCTGCCTTGCGCTTTCCATACCCGAGTCTGGGTGGTTAGTGGCGTCCGTTAGTGCGGCATCGCTCGCACTCTTGTGCACATAGATTGCTTAAGGTTCTCTACACACCCAGTTGCGGTGTTACGCCAGCAAGGGTCTAATCGGGCTCCAATCCCTTCTGGGGTTAAGTCCGCTGACCACTTGCTCGCGCACTAGTGCGGTACTGCGGTCCTGTGAATTAACAGGATCGCTTTCTTCACGCTGGGTGAGGTTTAACCCACGCGTGTATACCGCCATATTGTCTGCTAATTGCTAGCAGCAGGTTCTCACCTGCACGGTGGACCCCGGACTGCGAACGCACCTTTATCATCTGTCTTGGTGCGTTCCGCCAGTCCTAACATAATACTAGCGCCAGGGTCTGGCTAGTAAAATGGCGGACGATCAGCGTTTACAGCGGTACATCCAGCAGCTGGAGGGAAGGTTGGCGGCTCTTGAGCGTTCAACCTCAGCTGTGGATGTTACTGCTGTCGCTGTTCAGGCTGCAAGTGTGGCTGCAGCTACCTTGTCCACTGCCGCTCCTGTACCGACGCTATCTCGCCTCCCGCTACCAGAGAAATTTTCTGGTGACAGTAAGTCCTGTAGGGGTTTCGTGAGTCAGTGCTCAATACATCTCGAGCTTCTGGCCTCTCGTTTCCCTACAGAGCGGGCTAAGGTGGGCTTTATAATTTCCTTATTGTCGGACAGGGCGTTGCAGTGGGCTACGCCGCTGTGGGAGCGTGGCGATCATGTGGTGCAGAGTGCTCCGTTATTCCTGAGCACTCTGAAACAGGTCTTTCTAGGACCTCGTGTCACCCATGATACGGCGCTCCAACTGTTGGCACTGACTCAGGGCTCGTCCTTGGTCAGCCTTTTTGCCGTCCATTTCCGCACTCTGGCATCTGAGCTGGAGTGGACGGATAAAGCCCTTATCCCTATATTTTGGAAGGGGCTGGCTGACCACGTTAAGGACGCTCTGGCCACTAGGGAGATTCCCGCCACACTGGAGGAGTTAATAGCAGTATCTACTCGCATTGACCTCCGTTTTCACGAGCGGAGGTTAGAGCGAGCCCAGTGTAGGCAGAGGTTTCGGCTGGCTCCCACCTTCGCCAAACCTTTGGAATCTCCAGTTCAGGCTCCTGAGTTCCAGGAACCTAAGGTGGTGTCACGAGCGGGATCTAAGTCCCAGACTGCTCGTGCACCCCAGGGTTGCCAGGTTTGCCAACAGTCAGGACATCTTGCCACCAGATGTCATCAGCGGTCGAGGAAACGTCAGCGTCTAGTGGTAGTAGGTGGAGGTGCACTAGACACTGCGACGTTTGCCTCCAAATTGTCCTTTAAGGGGACAATTACCTTTGGCTCATCCTCCCACTCGGTAGACCTCTGCGTGGATTCTGGGGCGGAGGGCAATTTTATGTCTTCTGCCTTCGCCCAACGTCACGCAATACCCCTGGTTATGCTATCCCAACCAGTAACGGTACGAGTGGTGAATGGGTCGACACTCCCCGCACAGATAACACATCAGACCATCCCTATTACTCTGTCACTGTCGCCATCCCATCAGGAGATTATTTCTCTGCTCGTCATTCCTGAGGGTATTGATGAGGTCCTGTTGGGGATACCTTGGCTACGGTACCACTCTCCTCACATCGAGTGGTCCTCAGGCAGAATTCTGGGATGGGGTGAATCATGTGGGGGTAGGTGTCACCGAGAGTGCGTTCAGGTTGCTACTACTGAGGTACCCGCAGATCTATCCTCTCTCCCCAAGCAATATTGGTCTTATGCAGATGTATTCTCCAAGAAGGCGGCGGAGACCCTTCCTCCCCATCGCCCCTATGACTGTCCTATCGATCTCTTGCCTGGTGCTGAGCCTCCCCGGGGTCGAGTCTATCCATTATCTCTCCCGGAAACGGAGGCAATGTCTCAGTACATACAAGAGAATCTGGCAAGAGGGTTCATTAGGAAGTCAGTGTCACCTGCTGGGGCAGGGTTCTTCTTCGAGCAGAAGAAGAATGGAGAACTACGTCCATGCATAGACTACAGGGGTCTTAATGCTATCACAGTGAAGAACAAGTACCCTTTGCCGTTGATTTCTGAGCTTTTCGATAGGCTTCGGGGAGCTAGAGTGTTTACGAAACTAGATCTGCGGGGTGCTTACAATCTGATTCGCATCCGTGAGGGGGACGAGTGGAAAACGGCATTTAACACCAGAGATGGGCACTATGAGTATCTGGTGATGCCCTTCGGGCTCTGTACTGCACCTGCCGTTTTTCAAGACTTTGTCAATGACATCTTCCGGGATATGCTTTCCACCTCGGTTGTAGTCTATCTGGATGATATTCTCATCTTTTCTCCAGATATTGACTCCCACCGGAGAGATGTTGGCAGAGTCTTCGACCTCCTACGGGCAAACTCTCTTTACGCAAAGTTGGAGAAGTGTGTGTTTGAGCAGGAGTCCTTACCTTTCCTGGGCTATATCATCTCCGCCCAGGGATTGGCTATGGATCCTGCCAAACTACAGGCTGTGATGGACTGGCAAGAGCCCCATTCTCTTAAAGCGGTGCAGCGCTTTATGGGGTTCATAAACTATTACCGCCAGTTCACTCCCCACTTCTCAACTTTGGTGGCTCCCTTGGTAGCCCTCACCAAGAAGGGAGCGAATCCCAAATTGTGGTCGGAAGAGGTCTCCAAGGCCTTCACTTCTATTAAGTCCCACTTTGCTAGCGCTCCCATCTTACATCGTCCCGATGTGGATAAGCCATTCCTACTGGAGGTGGATGCCTCGTCCGTTGGTGCTGGAGCAGTCCTCTACCAAAAGGATGCTCAAGGTCGGAAGCATCCATGCTTCTTCTTCTCCAAGACCTTCACGCCAGCGGAGAGGAACTACTCCATCGGGGACAGGGAGTTGCTAGCAATGAAGTTGGCCTTTTCGGAGTGGAGACATCTTCTGGAAGGTGCGCGGTTTCCCTTCCAAGTTTACACGGACCACAAAAATTTGGTCTATTTGCAGACAGCCCAGCGGCTAAATTCTCGCCAGGCCAGATGGTCCCTGTTCTTCTCCCGGTTCCACTTTTCCCTTCATTATCTCGCCGGGGAGAAGAATATCCGTGCTGACGCTCTCTCTCGCTCCCTTATGTCAACTGAGGAGGAGGAAGAGGAGCCTCGGCTTATTGTCCCTTCCGAGAGCCTGAGAACCGTGGCGCCGGTTTCGCTAGAGTCTGTGCCTCCGGGCAAGACTTTTGTGCCCATTAATTTGCGACCGGAGGTTCTCTCTTGGGCTCATTCGTCCAGGGTGGGTGGACACTTTGGGACAAAGAGGACATCTGAGCTACTGGCGAGGACGTACTGGTGGCCGCATATGGTCCGGGATGTCAGGGATTATGTTCTGGCGTGTGTCTCCTGCGCCAAAAATAAATCTCCGCGTCAAAGGCCAGCTGGTTTGCTCTATCCCTTGCCGGTGGCAGATAGGCCCTGGGAGATGGTCGGGATGGACTTTGTTGTGGGTTTGCCCAAGTCTCGCGGCTGTACCATCATTTGGGTCATCACCGATCATTTCTCAAAAATGGTGCATTTGGTGCCGCTGCCGCGGTTACCTTCTGCACGGGCCTTGGCAGCGTTGTTCATCAAACATATCTTCCGCCTACATGGTATGCCAGACAAAATTGTCAGTGACCGGGGTCCCCAGTTTGCGTCTCGGTTCTGGAGAGAGCTCTGTCGTCTTCTCAGTATTGAGTTGAATCTCTCTTCCGCTTATCATCCCGAGACGAATGGGTTGGTAGAGAGGGCCAACCAGACCTTGGTCACATACCTGCGGCATTTTGTTTCAGCCAGGCAGGATGACTGGGCATCCTTGCTATCATGGGCAGAGTTTGCACTGAACAACGCCGTTGCCAACTCCACTGGACAAACCCCATTCCTCCTCAACTATGGTCAGCATCCACGGGTACCTGTGCCTATGCCCGTGTCTTCCGCCGACTCCAGGGTGGCAGACTGGGCTGTGGAGGCACGGGATATTTGGGACCGCACTCAGGATGCCATTCGGGCCTCTAAGGAGAGAATGAGGTCCTCCGCTGATGCTCATCGGCGTCCCGCCCCGACCTTTGCTCCTGGCGACTTGGTGTGGCTCTCCGCCCGTAACATCAGGCTGCGAGTTGAGTCCACTAAATTTGCTCCTCGCTACTTGGGTCCATTCAAGGTCCTCGAACAGGTTAATCCTGTGGTCTATCGTTTGGCCCTTCCGCCACGCCTGGGTATCACCGACACCTTTCATGTGTCCCTCTTGAAACCCGTGTATATGTCCCGCTTTTCCGAGTCATCTGCTGGGACATCGGGTTCGTCTACGGACGATTATGAGGTGAACGCTATTTTGGGGTGCAAGGTGATGCGTGGTAAAAAATTTTATTTGGTGGACTGGAAGGGTTATGGTCCCGAGGACAGGTCCTGGGAGCCTGTTGAGCACATTCGGGCTCCGCAGCTCATTGCTGCCTTCGAACGTAGCGAGGCCCAAGGAGGGGGGGGCCCTAGGAGGGGGGGGTAATGTTAGGGGTCGAGTTCCCGCTTCTGCACAGGGGGAATCTCGAGCCACTTCCGCTGCGGTCTCCCATTCTTGTCCAGCCGCAGTGGAGCCTGCTCAGCAAGGACGTCGGTCCCAGCGTCTTGCTCATTCTCACTCTGTTCTGAGAGTTAGTGCTGCTTCTCCAGTCTCTGCCTTTAAAGTCAGTGCTGGTCAGCAGCGAGCGGACTTCTCTGGGACTAAGTCCTTGTCTGCATGTACTGAGCATGCCCAGCGTCAGGTCTCCCGTTGGAGATCGAGGGTCATGTGCTCAGTCTCTGCAGCACATTCCATTGGTCCTCTTGGCAGGTCCTAGAAGGGCAAAAGTGCTGTGGCCACTTCCTGTGCTGCTGCTATATTAACTGCGCATGACCGCACGGCCATGCGCTAGTATTTTCTTACAATTGCTTATGTGTGTATGTTGTGAGTGCAAGTCGTCCTTGGAAACCCCTACCCTATTGAATGTCTGTTCGCGGAAGGTGTATGGCTGCTACCTAGCGCCCGACTTAGCCTACAGCACTAACACACATCACAGCGTCCTGTAGCTGTGCCTGCCAGTACGGCGCCGTGCGCCTGCCTTGCGCTTTCCATACCCGAGTCTGGGTGGTTAGTGGCGTCCGTTAGTGCGGCATCGCTCGCACTCTTGTGCACATAGATTGCTTAAGGTTCTCTACACACCCAGTTGCGGTGTTACGCCAGCAAGGGTCTAATCGGGCTCCAATCCCTTCTGGGGTTAAGTCCGCTGACCACTTGCTCGCGCACTAGTGCGGTACTGCGGTCCTGTGAATTAACAGGATCGCTTTCTTCACGCTGGGTGAGGTTTAACCCACGCGTGTATACCGCCATATTGTCTGCTAATTGCTAGCAGCAGGTTCTCACCTGCACGGTGGACCCCGGACTGCGAACGCACCTTTATCATCTGTCTTGGTGCGTTCCGCCAGTCCTAACACTAAGTTAGCTGTGCTGCTTCCAGAAGTCACTTGAACTTCCGCCAAGTTGTGGAAAGAGGCTTCTGATGCCATGAAGAGTTCCAACATCCGATTGCTAATCCAAGAAGGAAGAAAAAATGGGGTTTAGCCCGGTGCTGCCACAGAGGATGACGAGCCAGATAGAGATTTTTCTTTAATATTTTCGAATGGTAGCAAGACTACGCGTTTCTGGGATGATCCGTCCTTTTCATTAGGTATGTTTTACCATTCGGAAATAAAAAAAATCTCACTTACCATCTGGCACATCATCTTTTGTGGCAATGCCCAGAGAAATCGTATTTTTCCTCCTTCCTGTCTTATGCTTTGGTTCCTTGCCTTTCAATTGAGACAGGTGCATTTTGAGATTCGATTCCAAAAAAACCCCAAAAAAACAAGTCTGGCGCCATTTTCCACACTGCTGCAGCTTCAGAGAGCAGGCATACATGATTTTTGTCGCAGTTTGAGATTTCCCCTCCAAATTCCCTGCAGCTATAACATCTAGCGGATTATCCCATCTCATTGGGTGTCAGAACCTCGGCCATCACAGATTAGTGGTTCAGAGCAGAGCACAGTTTATACAGCACATTTGTTTAATTTCTCTAGAGTCACCAGGTAAGTCTATTTTGTAGAACGTAAGCTCTAACGGTCAGCGAGGTCCTCTCTCTTTCTCCCTTCAGTAGAGTGTAAGCTCTTATGGCTCTTTTTCTCTCTGTCTCTTTTCTCCCCTAAGTATGTTTTATGAGCAATTGCAAGCTTTCCATATTTGGTCAAGTGTTAATAAAATAAGCCAGAATTAGAATAAAACATTATTTAAAGTAAGTGATTAAAGGGGTTGTCCACTTCTTGGACAACCTCTTCTCAATCCATATGTTTTCTCCTCATAAAATAATAACATTTATACTCCCCTCGGGTGCCGTTCCAGTGGTGTCTTTACTGGCACTCCCAGGGATCGTGTGACATTCGTACGTTACGCAATCCCTGCCGCCAAACTGCACTGGCTTCACTCTTACCACCTTTGGACACATCACATACATCTGGAAGAAGTGAGAGTGCAGCAGCTTCCACTTCCTCCGGATGTATGTGAGTAGTGGACAGCAATATCCAGCACTGTGGGTATGCATTGAGCCAGTATCAAAAAATAAAATATATCCACAAAAGCACATGAAATAAGCAAATATCCCATGGTTTTCTATCTCATAGAGAAGCAACTTGCTTAAAACATTTCAAACTCTCTGTAGAGACGTAAATTAAGAGCAACAGGGCCATTAGGCCGTCAGATGGAATCAGTAGACGTGGTGTTTGACAATGTCATGGCTTTATCTCTTTCTGAGCTCTTCTAGCTGTTATAGGCTTGAATAGTGCTTACTCACTGACTTATGAGGAATTGGTTATTAGATCTAATGGAATTAATCTGTGCATGTGCCAAAAAGGGTGAGAGAAGCAAGGGAGCCTTGGAGAAAAATGAGAGGTGAGCGAATTCAAGATGATGGAAGCACTGAAGACTGAAAGCAATGAATGATAAGTAGATAAGTTTTATGAGAAAAAAGCTGAATTTTAAAGGGAGAAAAATAGAAGACATTTGGGTCAAAGAAATACGTTAAATACTCAAAATATATCTCTACTCCGAATATGAAGCATTTTTGAGAAATTAAAATTCCAATAAAAAAAAATTACATTTAAAATGTTTTTTCTAAGAAATTTAAATAATACATTTAGCACTTTATGTTGCCTTGATATATTATTCAATTGGTTCTACTTAAAACATTGCTATATTAACCCCATACCTCTGTAGTCAGTTTTGATTTTTGTGCTTTTGTTTTCTTCCTCCCCTTCTCCCAAGACCATTTTTTTTAAGTCTAAATAATTCAAATAAAACTTTGTTGAGTTTTTTGAGGCACAAGTTGTAGATTTGAATTCCATTATTTATTTGCCATACAATGTACTGGAAAACAGAAAAAATAACTAAGTGAAAAGGTGGGAAAAAAACAGTCCAATTTTTTTTTTTATCTTTTACATTGTGCAGTAAAATGACTTGGGGGCAGATGATTTTCCAGGTCTGTACAATTATACACTGCTCAAAAAAATAAAGGGAACACTTAAACAACAGAATCTAGCTCCAAGTAAATCAAACTTGATTTCACAGAAGTTTGATTTACTTGGAGCTAGATTCTGTCCACTGTCCACTTAGGAAGCAAGACTGATTGACAATCAGTTTCACATGCTGTTGTGCAAATGGAATAGACAACAGATTGAAATTATTTGCAATTACCAAGACACCCTCAATAAAGGAGTGGTTCTGTAGGTGGGGATCACAGACCACATCTCAGTATCAATGCTTGCTGGCTGATGTTTTGGTCACTTTTGAATGTTGGTTGTGCTTTCACACTCGTGGTAGCATGAGACGGACTCTACAACCCACACAAGTGGCTCAGGTAGTGCAGCTCATCCAGGATGGCACATCAATGCGACCTGTGGCAAGATGGTTTGCTGTGTCTGTCAGCATAGTGTCCAGAGGCTGGAGGTGCTACCAGGAGACAGGACTATACACCAGGAGACGTGGAGGGGGCAGTAGGAGGGCAGCAACCCTAGAGGGCATTTGCCCCAGAACCACAGGACTGGCAAATTCGCCACTGCCACCCTGTGCTCTTCACAGATGAAGGCAGGTTCACACTGAGCACATGTAACAGACGTGACAGAGTCTGGAGATGCCGTGGAAAGCGATCTGCTGCCTGCAACAACCTTCAGCATGACCGGTTTGGCAGTGGGTCAGTAATGGTGTGGGGTGGCATTTCTTTGGAGGGCCGCACAGCTCTCCATGTGCTCACCAGAGGTAGCCTAACTGCCAGTAGGTATTGAAATGAGATCCTCGGAAACCTTGAGACCATATGCTGGTGCGCTTGGCCCTGGGTTCCTCCTAATGCAGAACAATCCCAGACCTCATGTGGCTGGAGTGTGTAAGCAGTTCTTGCAAGATGAAGGCATTGAAGCTATGGACTGGCCCGCCCGTTCCCCAGACCTTAATCCGATTGAGCACATCTGGGGCATCATGTCTCGCTCCATCCACCAACGTCACGTTGCACCACAGACGGTCCAGGAGTTGGTGGCTGCTTTAGTCCACGTCTGGGAGGAAATCCCTCAGGAAACCATCTGTCAAATCACCAAGAGCATACCCAGGCATTGTAGGTAGGTCATATAGGCTTGTGGAGGCCACACACAATACTGAGCATCTTTTCCATGTCATGAGGCATTTCCACTGAAGTTGGATCAGCCTATAATTTGAATTTCCACTTTCATTTTGAGTATCATTCCAAATCCAGACCTCTGTGGGATATTCATTTTGAGTTACTTTGATAATTGTTATGTTTTATTTTTAAAACACATTCCACTATGCAATGAATAAAAATTTACAACTGGAATATTTCAGAGATATCTAGGATGTGGCATTTTAGTGTTCACTTTATTTTTTTGAGCAGTGTATCAATAATAAATGTATATATTTTGTACATTTGTAGAAAAAATATTTGGTCTGTTGCCTTTTTTTGTCACTGGAAGTTGTTTGACTGCTTATATTTTTCCTTAGAGAGCTGGCATTTTATTGATACTTTTTGAGGGTACATATGAGATTTTCATTGCTTTTTATTGCATTTTTTTAGCTAGCAGTGGCTATCGAGAAAATGCAATTTAAACACTTTTATTTTGTCTTCACAACAGTTATATGGATTATTTTTTATATGTTTATACATCGAAATGTTATGGTCCTGTTAATACCATATCTTTTTCTCCTTTTTATAATCTGAGAAAAGGGGGATTGTAATTAAGGGTATGTGCACACGTCCGGATTTTTAGCGTTTTTTTTGCGGAATTTCGCTATAAAAACGCTATAATTCCGCATCAAAAATGCTAAAAATATGCATCCTATCATTTAGAATGCATTCCGGATTTTTTGTTCAGATGGATGCGTTTTTTACCGCAAAAAAAACGCATTCCGCAAAAAAAATGGACATGCTCATTCTTTTTGCGGATTTCTAAGCCAAAATGACTTTCAGGAAAAAAAAAAAAATCCGGAAAAAATCAGCGCAAAAAAACACGCAAAAACCGCGAAAAATCCGCGCGGAAAAAAACGCGATTTTCTGCCAGAATTCTCCGGATTTTGTCAGGAAAAAAACCTGACGTGTGCACATACCCTCATAGGTTTATATTTTTCTTATTTATATTTTATTGTTTTTAATCATTTGATCTCTTGCTCTATATACTGAAATTCTACTGTATTGCATTATACAATGGAAAAAATATGTTCTATGAAGCCCAGTCAGTGACTGAGCATCTCAGGAAGAATGAGAGCCATGAGGATTTTCTGCCGGCTGCCAGCTGCCATAACCGCCCATCAGATTCCGGTAGAGCAGGGGTGAGTAACCTCAGACCTTTTCTATGGCCCCCGGGCATATTCCTGAGGACCAGCTTGGGCCGGCAGCTGTGCTTTGTTGGCCATGGACATTTTTTTTGCTCTGTGAGCATGAGCATGCAACCTTCACTACTGGATGCTGAGGAGCATGCAATGAAAGATTATGTCTTGACACCAGTGCTAGTGTCAAGGATTACTTTGTGGGCAAAGTTATTGTACAATTTTGTATTGCCCCCAAAGGATGGTTAAATATCCAAATGGCCCTTGTATTAGAGATTAGTGTTGTGCTGTTATCCTTTCATTCCTACTGGAAATATAATTTGGTGTTGTTATTCTGTTAATGGGTTGCATTAACACATAGTAAATCATTATTGACAGGACAACAATTATAGATCTACTAGATGGTGGCCCGATTCTAACGCATCGGGTATTCTAGAATATGTATGTAGTTTATGAAGTTTTCAGAATAATGCAATTTATACACAGGATTCAGCCGGCCGAGCGCGACCAATTAGCGAAGCGTGGTTCAAATTCCGTGCCAATTTGCGGCTGGACTGCGCCTGTCGCTGATTGGTCACGCCCGGCCGGGCGTGACCAATCAGTGAAGCCAGAGCCTGCTCCTGATTTTGAGGGCCCCGGGCGAAAGAGTCTAAGTGGGCCCCTTCTTTAACACATACCACAATTCATGATGCACAGACACAGCAGAGAAATATACCACAGCCAAGTAGCATATAACACAGCCTACGTAGCATAAAACACAGCCAAGTAGCATATAGCACAGCCACGTAGCATATAGCACAGGCCATGTAGTATAAAGCACAGGCTACGTAGCATATAACACATACCACGTAGCATATAGCACAGCCCATGTAGCATATAGCACAGCCCATGTAGTATATAGCACAGGCACGTAGCATATATCCCAGCCACGTAGTTTATAGCACAGCCACGTAGTATATAGCACAGCGGAAAAGGTGCCGGAAGGTGAGTAATGATTATTTATTTTTATTATTTTTAACATTAGATCTTTTTACTATTGATGCTGTATAGGCAGCATCAATAGTAAAAAGTTGGTCACAAAGGGTTAATAGCAGCGTTAATGGACTGCGTTACACCAAGGCATAACGAGGTGTAACGCAGTCATTAACCCTGTGTGAGCGCTGACTGGAGGGGAGTATGGAGGGGGCACTGACGGAGAGTAGGAAGGGGCGAATTCATGGCTGGACTGTGCCCGTCGCTGATCAGCGACGCGGGATTTCCGTGACAGACAAACAGACAGACAACAGACAGAAGTGCCCCTTAGACGATTATATATATATAGATATTGGGAAAGTGTTATAGTCTAATTTGTCTAAAGACTTTAGGTGACATGCTAAAATGAACAATTGGCTATGTTCTATAGGCAAAATATTTCTGTTGGCTTATTTTATTCTAATTATATATCTTCAGGTTTTCTCCTGCTGGAGTATGGAAGGAATTAATGTTTTCAGGCCTGACAAATCTGTGCAATCTATAGTTTGGATTCGGAAAGAGATGTGTGGCGATATCCACCCTGAATGGTCCACCCCATGTAGTTTAGGGCTCATCTTTTACTTTGTAATTAGGGGTGGGATAGCCAAATTTTTCCACTAGGAAGGGACAGTGTCATTTGATAGTCATGCAGAAAGAGGGATAGTAAGAAAGGGGTTAGTGTCCTCAGGCCTGCCAAATTTTATGAGGTCTGTCTAAGCTGGGTGGACACAGGGAGTATATTTTACCTCTTAAAGGGAACCTGTCATCAGTTTTGGCCAATATGAGTTACGGCCATCACCTTTCATGGCTGATATATAGCATTCTATAATGCTGTATATCTTCCCCCAACCCAACTTGGAAGAGAAGAAAAAAAACTTTTATTATACTCAACTGTGGGACAGGGGGGTCCGGTCCCATGGGCGTCGCTGGTCCTGGTCTGGCACCTCCCATCTTCATGCGATTCTGTCCTCCTGCTTGCTTCGTGTGGATGATGCATCCCTACATCATCCACATAATTTCCTCAACATTGCTCTCCTGCGCAGGCATACTTCACTGCCCTGTTGAGGGCAGAGCAAAGTACTGCAGTGCGCAGGTATCGGGGCTCTTTGACCTTTCCCGACACCTGCGCACTGCAGCACCTTGCTCTGCCCTCAACAGGGCAGTGAAGTATGCCTGCGCAGGAGCTCGACACGATGCAAGCAAGAGGACAGCATCACGTGAAGATGGGAGGCGCCAGACCAAGACCAGCGATCGGACCGCCCCACAGGTGAGTATAATAAATATTTTTCTACTCTTACAGAATGGGTTGGGGGCGGATAAACAGCAATATAGAATGCTGTATATCAGCCCTGAAAGGGGATGCCCGTAACTTATATCAGCCAAAACTAATGACAAGTTCCCTTTAAAAACTATAAATTTGGCTATTTGTTATCATGCATTGTGCACAATGCTTATGAAGCTTTATAAATATGTGGACACTCGGAGAAAGACCTAGAGATTGCTAAAAAATCACTTGCCTGTTTATTTCTTCCATTCCCATTGTGCATAAACTGAATTCCAAAAACTATCAGAACTAAGAGCAAAAATTATTTTTACTCTAACACTAGCCATATATGCAAGGAAAAAAGTGTTGATGGTGTGGACCATATCAAGAAAGGGGTACCCACATTTTTTGGTCCACTTATATCTTAAAATGAATAAAAAATACTTCTGCATAACAAAGATTTTTCAAATGGGCTCCTGCTTTCAAAAAGCCGAGTAGGTGACTGTGACCTTACCTACTGGGCTGTAATGCAATAGTACAGATTGAATACATGCCATGTTTGCTCCTGGCATTTTTTCTTTTTTTTATATGGAGCTAAATGGAAATTTGTCTTAGCACAACCTTTCAATTTTAACATATCAACATACAGCTGCATCCAAAGAAATAAAAAGCATGTATATGGAAACTAGTGGAAGGATAAACTGTCTAATTTGTGAATGGAAAATGAGAAGATACATTTTACATTTAGGTCAATTATGTTAATTCCATCATAAGAAACAAGTTATGAATAAAATATATAAAGAATGTATTTGTATATTATTCCTGAGTCTATTCTAGCCTATACTCCTTTTGAATACAAGCTCATATTCTGATTTATTATTCAGTATAATGTGCACACATCATCGCACTTCTTCTTATGTATCAAGACACAAAGTTGACCCATTTGTTTACTCATGCATGTGGCTAAGGTCAGGGAATAAGATATACAGAGCATCTTAGACAATGGAAAGCAATTTTTTGCTTATTTAGTTATAATTTTTGTAGTTTTCCACTGTTTTAAGAAGATATACAATTTTTTTTACAATGTGAGTCAGAAGGAAATAGGCTTCAGAGCCATGTGTCAGAATTTCCTAAACCTATCACCGCTCAACACTGAAATTGCAACACCAAGAAGGAATAGTTGTAGAATCATGCTTAAACAACTTGGCATGCTGTCAGTGTGGCTATTGATGGAATATTCTGCCACGCTGGGTACACTTGGGCACACAAATCATCAACAACTGCTGCTGGCAGCTCCCTTTTGCAATTGCTGAACAATGATGTCCTTGATGTGGTTGATGAGAGACAATTCCAGAAATTCTGTAGGCCATGGTAGCACATTTAGACCACTCAGACTTCTCACAGAAGCAATATTTTGGTTAGAGAAAAAAAGAATTCCTTTCTTGGCGCTTCCGGAAGACAAGGATAGTTTGAAGGTTGAGATAATTTACTCAGTACCAAATTTATTAGGACACTTTAATAAGAACAAAACAACGCGTTTCAGCCCACAACGGCCTTTATCAGGTATTATATGTGCTTTAGCAATATTTTGTTTTCAGCTTTTCCTCATTTGCATATCATCAACATGTCTTATCGATCCTGTGATTTTCTTAATTCCATGACTTTTCCGTCTTGGTGTTGCAATATCAGTATTGTGGAGCAGGTGTGCTTGTGTGTATGTATACATAATATATATATATATATATATATATATATATATATATATATATATATATATTTACAGTTGTCCTCAAAAGTTTACATACCCTGACAGAATGGTGGTTTCTTTTTTCAAAGAATATGAATGATAACACCAGAACCTTTTCTCCATTCATGGTTAGTGTTTGGGTGAAGCCATTTATTGTCAAACTACTGTGTTTTCTCTTTTAAAATCATAATGACAACCCAAAACATCCAATTGACCCTGATCAAAAGTTCACATACCCCATTTCTTAATACCATGTATTGCCCCCTCTAACATCAATGACAGCTTGAAGTGTTTTGTGGTAGTTGTGGATGAGGTTCTGCGTGTATGTAATTTTTCAACGAATGCAGGTTTCAGCAATGAATGCAGTAGCCAATTCTTCTCCCTCTTTTTTGTCGTCTTGTTCTGTATTTGGAAAACGTGCATAGGTTCTCTAAAATGTTTTGTATTTTTTAGATTCTTTAATGGATTTTATAGATGTAAATATTGGTAAATTATATTCTCCCTTAAGTTTTTAAGAAATATATAGTTGATTTTTGATCAGTATACACACTGTAGGTTTTGTGGATATTTTCAAGCCTGAGAGTTACTAATTAAACATTGATCAGATCAAGGCTGTTGAGGTCATGAAGATTTTGCCTGTTCTTCAGCCTTGAGGGCTCCTTACAGCACATTGGCTTATAATATGCCTTCCTTGTTGAATAAAGGAAGTTCAAGTGTAATTACAGAAGGTAAGTTGTAACCTGTACTTGTAAGCAGTAGTGTCGCCGGTTTCATTCTTCCCAACATTATAAAACGAGTTCCCAGGAGAATTATATATCTGCTCATATCATATGACCTAAAGCAGGGGTCCCCAACTCCAGTCCTCCAGGCCCACCAACATGTCATGTTTTCAGGATTTCCTTAGTCTTGCCCAGGTAATAATTGCATCACCTGTGCAATGCAAAGGAAATCCTGAAAACATGACCTGTTGGTGGGCCTTGAGGACTGGAGTTGGGGATCCCTGACCTAAAGCATCAAAGATAACTGCTTAAACCGCACCTATCACCAGATTTCACAATATCAACTTCCTACATTATTAGTAGGTATAGACTTAAGATGTGTATGACCTGTTCTAAGATTGGGTCATCAATATCAGACAAATGAGGATCTGACATCCAGCTCACCCACAATCTGCTATTATCATCCCATTGTGGTAGCCTGATGTAAACATTGAAGGGAGCCAAAAAAAGCAACGTTCTGTTCACTCAATAGCTATTTTTTCCACAACAAAAGGCCTAGACGACGTCTATGAACTTGTCTTAGACCTGATTGTGGTGTATATGCTTTGAAAATAAAAGTCAAAGTGACTGTAAAATCCTTAGAATAAAATCACCATTTTCTGAGTTTAGCTAAAGAGTGAGCGAGCTTGTGAGTCTAAAGCATGGATTGCAGGGCGATTGAGGTCTATGCTCTGTGCTGCTGCTACATTGCAGCATAATGCAGGTTAATGGGGTTGCATTGCAATCACCTAGGGTACCATATAAGCAAATTGTAAAAAAAAAAAAAAAACTGGTTCTGACTTTTTTCAGCTTGTCACAATGTGATCCCATTAACCTACATTACACTATGATATAGTCTCCAAATAGAGCAGTTTTGGACTACACAACCTGTGTCTTGGCCAAAACAACAGTGTAACCACAGCTTAAGTATATTAAATATCTGTCCACCTAGCCAGACTGACAACTGCATCCTGTACTAAGCGATGTAAGATCTTGGCCACTGCAGAGAGGAGGGACACAGAGGTATTGTCACTCAGACTAGATGGGTGGAGATGGATTTTAGAATTTTAACAAGGATTATATATCCATATTGCCATAGATTTTCATACTAAAGTACATCAGATCTATGAACTATTTTAATGTTTTGGAGCTTACATTGTCTGATGAAAGTTCTGCTTTAAATAAGAACTAATGTATGCTCTCCCCATCCACGTATATGCTCTCCCCTTCCTGGTGTATGCTCTCCCCATCCTGGTGTATGATCTCCCCAACTTGTTGTATGCCCCCACATCCTGGTGTATGTCCCCCCATCCTCGTATACATGCCACTAACCTGGTATATGCTCCACCACCCATCCTGGTATATGCTCCACCATTGTCTTGTTGGAAGACAAATCTCCGTCACAGTCTCAGGTCTTTTGCAGACTCCAACAGGTTGTCTTCAAGAATGGTCCTGTATTTGACTCCATCCATCTTCCCATCAATTTTAACCATCTTCCTTGTCCCTGCTGAAGAAAAGCAGGCCCAAACCATGATTCTGCCACCACCATGTTTGACAGTGGGGATGTTGTGTTCAGGGTGATGAGCTGTGTTGCCTTTACGCCAAACACATTGTTTGGCATTGTTGCCAAAAGTTTGGTTTTAGTTTCATCTGACCAGAGCACCTTCTTGCACATGTTTGGTGTGTCTTCCCAGGTGGCTTGTTGCAAACTTTAAGCAACACTTTTTATGGATATCTTTGAGAAGTGGCTTTCTTCTTGCCACTCTTCCATAAGGCCAGATTTGTGCAGTGCACGACTGATTGTTGTCCTATGGACAGACTGTCCCACCTCAGCTGTAGATCTCTGCAATACATCCAGAGTGATCATGGGCCTCTTGGCTGCATCTCTGATCAGCCTTCTCCTTGTTTGAGATGAAAGTTTAGAGGGATGGCCAGATCTTGGTAGATTTGCAGTGGTATGATACGCCTTCCATTTCAAAGTGATCGGTTGCACAGTGCTCCTTGGGATGATTAAAGTTTTGGAAATCATTTTGTATCCAAATCCGGCTTTAAACTTCTCCACAGCAGTTTTACGGACCTGCCTGTTGTGTTCCTTGGTCTTCATGATGCTCTCTGTGCTTCAAACAGAACCCTGAGACTATCAAAGAGCAGGTGCATTTATACGGAGACTTGATTACACACAGGTGGATTATATTTATCATCATTAGGCATTTAGGACAACATTGGATCATTCAGAGATCCACAATAAACTTCTGGAGTGAGTTTGCTGCACTGAAAGTAAAGGGGCCGAATAATATTGCACTCCCCACTTTTCAGTTTTTGAATTTCCACAAAAATTTAAAATAACCAATAAATTTCGTTTAACTTCACAATTGTGTTCCACTTGTTGATTCTTCATCAAAAATTTACAATTGGTATGTTAGAGCTAGTGGAACGCACCGAGTATAGGAAGGAAACAACAAGGTGCGTTCGCAGCCTGGGGTCCACCGTGCAGAGTTATCTGCTGCAAAGTAATTGGCGGCACTATATGGCAGTATAAGTGAACTCTGTTATCTACACAGAATCGCAAAGATATGAAAACACTGTGCCCTGTTAACCTCACAGAGGATCACAGCTACCTAACTGAGCAAAGCAAAGAGTGGTCATGCAGACAGCATAGCACACAAGCAACTCCTCACCCGAGGTGCCAGTATTCTAGGGGCTTATTTCAGTCGGACCCTGAATCCAAGCATACAAAACTCAACGGAGGTGCCGGTATTCTAGGGGCTTTTTTCAGCCAACCCTGACCACATGAAGACATGACCACCAAGTTGCAAAGCTCATAACATTGGTTGATACTAGCGCATGGCCGTGCGGCCATGTGAACCTTAAATAGCTGCAGCAGACAAGGACCTTCCTAGTGGTCCAAATGGAGCTGCTACAGGACCAGAGCGTGTGACCCCCGACCTCCAATGAGAGGTCCTCCCGTGGGCATGCTCAGTGTGTGCAAAGCAGGACTTAGTCCCTGAATAGCCTGCTCACCGCTGACCAGTGCTGGCTACAAAAGCAGAGCCTGGAAAGGCAGCAGTAACCCTTTGCACAGTATCAGGCTGAGCGAGACGCTGGGACCGACGTCTCCACTGAGCAGGCTCCACTGCGGCTGATGCAGAATAGGAGACCGCAGCAGACATGGCTCGAGATTCTACCTGCGCAGCGGCGGGAACGCGACTCCTAACATGGTATCTTTATGTTTGAAGCATAGTATGTGGGAAAAGGTTGAAAAGTTCCAGGGGGCCGAATACTTTCGTAAGGCACTGTAAATGCACCCAATCATTGTATATGCAGCCCCATCCTGGTATATGTCCCCATCCTGCCGATGCTGCTGTTCAACTTATAGAAAGAAAAAAACACAAACAATGCTACTCACATTCCTTACTCCTTCTCACTCAGGGCGCCACGTTTTTTTCTGAAGCTGGCAGCTGACTTCAGCATCTAAGCAACCAGGGGTGCATGATGTCACTGCCATGAGCCCAGTCACGTGTATGCCAACATCACCTGTTGGCCTCTGTTTGGTCACAGCGTGTATTGCATCCAGGGACCCGTCAAGTTCTTGACCAGCAATACTCTTCAGCTGGATGTGTTTCCGAGGGTGCAGACCCAGCTGAAGTAAGGGCTGGCGTCACTGGGCTCCTCACCCGCCAACCCCGTCCACTGATGCAGAACGGCAATGGTGCATGTACACACAGGGGAGGGCTCTGAGTGCCTCGAAATCCATCTATATGGGCATGCAGGTCATAGGAAGCTGAATAAAATTATACCTTAATATCTGAGATCCAATGCCTTATTCCAAAAAAATCAGAATTTTCTTACATGTAAATGAGCTGTTCAGGACTGAACACTGGTCTCCATGATAATCTGCCTCCAGATCTTATTTTAAATAAAAGTTGGAGTTATCATTGTGAGATTTAAAGGCTACTCTCTGCTCTTCTGATCTTACTGCAGCCATTGTCGCAATGTTGCTGTGTTGCTACAGTACAGCAGAGCTGTGAGAGCTCCACTTGCTAACATGTTTATGAGACAAGCAAAGACAATATTGACATTACAGCAGGAGATCGCAGAGGATACATTTTGTGAAGTAAAATATTTTTTTAAACACGGTCAGTGAAATATTTTACCTCACAAAATGAACCCACTGTGATTCCCTGCTGTAATTTCAGTATTGTCTTTTGCATCCTCCCCTGCCCAGGAGATGTGGTATGCTCAGTACACGGTCAGACACACTCACCCCTGTGGCTGACCGTGTACAGAACATACCACAGCTCCTGGGCAGGGGAGGAAGCAAAAGACAATACTGACATTACAGCAGGAGATGGCAGAGGATACATTTTGTGAGGTAAAATATTTTTTAAAAACCGCCAGTGAAATATTTTACCTCACCAAATAAATCCACTGTGATCCCCTGCTGTAATGTCAGTATTATCATTTGCTTCCTCCCCTGCCCAGGAGATTTTTGTACAGACAGATAGCGGCGGTCACATTAAAACTGCATGCGCTCCTCCTGTATAAAGATGGTGGCAGTCATTGAATCATTCGGCTGATACCGGCAGCGGTGTGTTCGCGACAGTGTTCCGCTGGTGGTACCGTGCAAGAGGCTGTGTGAGTGTTAGAGTGAATGTGAGTGTGTGATGCATACACGGCGTATAGAATGTGTGTGAGTGTGTGTGGTGCGATTGTGCTCCGCTGGTGGTACCGTGCAATAGGTTGATACCAGCAGCAGTTTCCATATAGAGACACCCACCACTTGGGAGTCCCAATATGGCGGTCGGTGAATTTCCTCCGCTTGGAATTCTGGGATACGGTGACATCTGGACAGAACAGGAAACTAAAACATCACAATGCAATTATATACATAGATAAGCTCTGGAATCAGATTCTCAGGGAGATCATTGTCCATCCCATAGCCTGGAACAACTCATAATCAGATATGTAAAACATGGATATCTCTGGAATAAGAAATCGGATTGCAGGTATAAAGGTATCATTTTATTAGACTTCCTGTGGCCTACATGTTTGTATAGATGGTTTAGCAGGGTTTATCCTATTGACAGTTTTCCTTTAAGTAAACTGAGGGTGCCAGCTAGGGTGACTATGAATGAGAAATATATTGTCACTTAAAGTGGAGAGCCGCTTTAAGAAGTATTTTGCCACTAAAAGGAGTTGATGAGGCTTTGGGTTAAAGTCTGCAGTGAAACTCAGTTGTTGGTTTTTTTGCATTTCTTGCTGCATTTTTCAGGATCCCAAAGTTCAGCATTTTTCCACCTTGCAAGCATGAACAATACAAGGGGTTACAAAACATTTTTTGGAAAAAAGGCAATTTGATCAAATTATTTAGGGGAAAAGTTGCCTGAAAAAATAGTGACTATTCTGAACAAAAAAGCTGGATTCATGCATGAAGTATAGCTGCGAACTAAAGTTATATGAGTTCATGAAAAAATACATAATTGCAAATTTAAAAATAGGAAGTCGAATTTGTAGGGCTTTGTTTACTTAATACACTGGTAGGGCACTGTTAAACTTCACACATTGGTAGGTCATTGAGTTGGTAGGGCATTGTTTACTTTCACACATATCGCTAACTTAACCTTACAAATACTAACATCCATGTTCATGTGATCAAGGCATTACGATTTAAGCTTGGGAAAAATCACAAAATTAATGTGTTTCACGTTCTGGTGTACCTGCTTTTGTTTTCACCCAAAACGCTGCAAAAACTTATAGCAATATTTTTGCTGCTTTTTTGCATTTTCTCATTGCTTTTTGTGGGTGAAAAAAACCCACAAAAATTCTGAAATAAGTGACATGCTGCACTTTTCAAAAACGCAACACTTTTCCAAATCAGTCAGGAATAAAAAAAAACAGGTGTGTGCATGAGATTTCAGAAATCTCCTAGCCTTTGCTAGTACTGCAAAAAATTAGTTTCCTTCATACAGGTATCTACTCCATTCTACAATATCTTCATTTTATGCATTTTATAATCTGGTCTATAAATACTTTTATTCCTATAGGCAGCTTTCTGAATGCACTAATAAATGCACATTAGGTATAAAATATTTCCATTGGGATTCAAAGCAATTGCCTCCATACGCCGTAGGTTTAGTTTTGATATCACACCATATCACATTCAACGTCCTAGATGTTCTTCAGCAAATGTGTCACAATTAACAGATGGCTGTTTTTACCTTCAGATGGCATACTTTCGAACAAATCCTATATTTTAGAAGATAACCTTCCTTTCCGCCACCTGTAGACAAGATTTTTACATCATTAATACTGGTTTGTGTATTCTTGCAAAGAAATGTGTTTGCCAGCAATACTGGGATTCATTTGAAGATAGCAGCATTGTAATTGTAGCAAATCTGGCACTAGGAAAAGCAGTAAGTGACAAAAACTGCCATTGTGAAAACCTATTCAGCATTGTAGACATACTGTATAAGCGAATGTACTTAACACCGACCACATGTAGCAAATAGACCGACAGATGGAGCAGTATTAAACTGTTGGTGCATGTGTGTAATGGCAGCATTCAGCCCTGTAACAAGTGCAATATTTGCATTCTGCGGCCCAACTGAGATGCCAGGAGTCCTAGGCCAATCCATTTTATCTGCTTTCTTTATCATCAATAATAACTGCAGAAGGAAATCGCAATCAAAAAATAAAAACAATATAAAATTGTAATTTTCTATATTTTTAAGTATCTTTCACAAAATGCCTACATTGTGATCCTACAAGGTTAGGTTCTGATATAAAAAGGATTATTAAATAAAGCTTGTCCATTACTATTGTAGCTAAATGATATATTAACCCTTTAAGGATGTAGCCGAGTTCCGCTTATGCAATTTTAATTTGCTCCTTTTTCTTTTTTGAGATAGACATGTGAAGGTTTGGGAGATGATTTGCTCCTTTGAATGAGATCATTGGTGTTACCATGTAAAGTGAGTGACATGGCAAAACAAATTCTATGTTTGTCAAAAAGGTTTAAAAAAAAGCACAATTTTGCTATTATATACAGTATGTATATGTATATACTAGATTGTGGCCCGATTCTAACGCATCGGGTATTCTAGAATATGCATGTCCCCGTAGTATATAGCACAGCCACGTAGTATATTGCCCAGCCACGTACTATATTGCCCAGTGACGTACTATATTGCCCAGCTACGTAGTATATTGCCCAACTACGTAGTATATTGCCCAGTGACGTAGTATATTGCCCAGTCACATAGTATATTTGCCAGCTACGTAGTATATTGCACAGTGAGGTAGTATATTGCCCAGCCACGTAGTATATTGCCCAGTAACGTAGTATGTAGTATATTGCCCAGCCACGTAGTATATTGCCCAGTCACGTACTATATTGCCCAGCTACGTAGTATATTGCCCAGCCACGTAGTATATTGCCCAGTAACCTAGTATATTGCCCAGTGTCGTAGTATATTGCCCAGCCATGTAGTATATTGCCCAGTCACGTAGTATATTGCCCAGCCATGTAGTATATTGCCCAGTCACGTAGTATATTGCTCAGCCACATAGTATATTGCCCAGCCACATAGTATATTGCCCAGCCATGTAGTATATTGCACAGCCCACGTAGTATAAAGCACAGCCCATGTATATTGCACAGCCTACGTAGTATATAGCAATGTGGGCATCATATCCCTGTTTAAAAAAAAGAATTAAAATAAAAAATAGTTATATACTCCCCTTCCGGAGCCCCCGGATCCAAGCGAAGCGGTTACCGACGCTGAGTCCTCACGCGCTCTGGTCTGAAGAGTGCATTGCAGTCTCGCGAGATGATGACGTAGTGGTCTCGCGAGACCGCTACGTCATCATCTCGCAAGATCGCAGCATGAACCGGTTACCGGAGCATCACGAGCGGGAAAGGCCTGTTGTGGATCCGAGGCGCCGACGGACGGTGAGTATATAACGATTTTTTATTTTTTTATTATTTTTAACATTAGATCTTTTTACTATTGATGCCGCATAGATAGCATCAATAGTAAAACGTTGGTCACACAGGGTTAATAGCAGCGTTAACCGAGTGCGTTACACCGCGGCATAGCGCGGTCGGTTAACGCTGCCATTAACCTTGTGTGAGCGGTGACCGGAGGGGAATATGGAGGGGGCACTGACTGCAGGGAGGAAGGAGCGGCCATGTTGCTGCCGGACTGTGCCCGTCGCTGATTGGCAGTGGCTGTTTTGCCGCGACCAATTAGCAACTTGGATTTCCATGATAGACACAGGCCGCGACCAATGAATATCTGTAATAGACAGACTGATGGAAGTGACCCTTAGACAGTTATATAGTAGATGTATACACTGCTCAAAAAAATAAAGGGAACACTTAAACAACTGAATATAACTCCAAGTAAATCAAACTTCTGTTAAATCAAACTGTGCACTTAGGAAGCAACACTGTTTGACAATCATTTTCACATGCTGTTGTGCAAATGGAATGGAACAGATGGAAATTATTGGCAATTATCAAGACACGCTCAACAAAGGAGTGGTTCTGCAGGTGGGGACCACAGCCACATTTCAGTAACATTTCTTTTTGGCTGATGTTTTGGTCACTTTTGAATGTTCGTTGTGCTTTCACACTTGTGGTAGCATGAGACAGACTCTGCAACCCACACAAGTGGCTCAGGTAGTGCAGCTCATCCAGGATGGCACATCAATGTGAGCTGTGGCAAGGTTTGCTGTGTCTGTCAGAGGCTGGAGGTGCTACCAGGAGACAGGCCAGTACATTAGGAGACATGGAGGGGGCCATAGGAGGGCAACCACCCTACAGCAGTACTGCTACTTCAGCCTTTGTGCGAGGAGGAACAGGAGGAGCACTGCCAGAGCCCTGCAAAATGACCTCCAGCAGGCCACAAATGTGACTGTGTCTGTACAAACGGTTAGAAACCAACTCCATGAGGATGGTCTGAGTGCCCGACGTCCACAGATAGGGGTTTTGCTCACAGTCCAACACTGTGCAGGACGATTGGCATTTGCCACAGAACACCAGGATTGGCAAATTCGCTACTGGCGCCCTGTGCTCTTCACAGATGAAAGCAGGTTCACACTGAGCACATGTGACAGACATGACAGAGTCTGGAGACGCCGTGGAGAGCGATCTGCCTGTATGCCTTCAGCATGACTGGTTTGGCAGTGGGTCAGTAATGATGTGGGGTGGCATTTCTTTGGAGGGCCACACAGTCCTCCATGTGCTCGCCAGCGATAGGCAGACTGCCATTAGGTACCAAGATAAGATCCTCTAACCCCTTGTGAGACCATATGCTGGTGTGGTTGATCCTGGATTCCTCCTAATGCAGGACAATGCCAGACCTCCTGCAGCTGTGGTGTGTCAGTAGTTCCTGCAAGATGAAGGCATTGAAGCTATGGACTGGCCCGCCCCTTCCCCAGACCTGAGTTTGATTAAACACATCTGGGACATCATGTCTCTCACCATCCACCAACATCACGTTGCACCACAAACTGTCCAGGAGTTGGCAGATGCTTTAGTCCAGGTCTGGGAGAAGGTCCCACAGGAGACCATCCACCGCCTTATCAGGAGCATGTCCAGGCATTGTAAGGAAGTCATACAGGCACATGGAGGCAACACACAACTGAACATCATTTCCTTGTCTTGAGGCATTTAAACAGTCTTTCCAGTTTATTAAAACTCATAAACCGTGTTACAAACAGTTCATTATACACGTCAGCGGAACACATTAACCACCGACAGTCTGTTCCAATGGCAAATACTTCTCTCCCTGTAACCTCCTTTATCTGGAGTTATCTTACAGGAACTCCTGTCATTGCTGGTTCCCAGGGGAAAGCTGCCTCACTGGGGTCACTGTCCTTGTGACCAGGGCACCTCAGATAGTCCAGACCCGCAGTAGGAACTGTAGCTTCCCCAACATGGTAGCCATCCCAGGCTTTGCAGATACAGCCTCTCCATGTACTTTTCAGGAAGTCCAGTCCCAATCACTTCCAACACACAGGCCTTCAGTCCATAGTCTCACCAGGTGCTTTCAGGAATCCAGTCCATCCCAGGACATTCCAACACACAGGCTATACAGGAACTCACACTCTGAACCTTGTAACCGAACTCTGGTCATATAATGTAGCTGTAACCACCCCCATAGGTGGGTGGTGTATGTGTTAGCCAGTCCCGCCCAGCTCGCCAGCTAACTCTATAAGCCCCCCTTTTAAGTAAACACAACAAACACTTGTGGAACTATAAGTCCCAGCATAACCATATCATTTTGGCCTTACAGCGCAGAGAAACTCTGCTACACATACCGGCTTTCGATTTAAATTTTCTGTTTTACAAAATTTACAAATCAGCTTCGCTAAATGTTATATTTTGATTGACTTTTACCAAATACGTTTTTTTGTTTTTTTTACATTTTCACATTTCTGCAGTGCCATATACAAGTTTGGGCACCCCTGGTCAAAATTGCTGTAATTGTGAACAGTTAAGCAAGCTAAAGAGGAAATGTTTTCTAAAAGGCCTCAAGTTAAAGATAACACATTTCCTTTGTATTTTAGGCAAAAAAGAAAAATATATATTTTCTTATTTTACATGTTAAAAATTACAAAAAGGAAAATGGGCTGATGCAAAATTTTGGGCACCCTGAATGGTTAGCACCTACTAGCACCCCCTTTTGCAATTATCACGGCTTATATATGCTTTTGTAGCCAGTCAAGAGTCATTCAATTTTTGTTTGCGGGAACTTTATCCATTCTTTCTTAGAAAACTCTTCCTGTGCTTTGAGATTCCTGCATCCACTTCTATTTTGAGGTCTATCCACAGATTTTCAATGATGTTCAGATCAGGGGACTGTGAGAGTCATTTCCAAAGCATTCAGCTTGCGCCTTTTGAGGTAGTCTTTGGTAGATTTTGATGTGTCTTTAGGATCATTATCCATTTGTAGAAGCCATCTTATTTTCAACATTAGCTTTAAATACAGATTGTATTATGTTTGCATCAAGAATTTGTTGAAATTTAACTGAATCCATTCTTCCCTCTAACCGTGAAATGTTCCCTGTGCCATTGGCTGCAACACAACCACATGGTATGATTGATCCACTGCCACACTTATTGGTTGGTGAGATTTTCTTTTCTTGAAATTCTGTGCCCTTTTTTCTCCACACATACCTTTGATCATTGTGGCAATAGAGTTCTCTTTTAACTTCATCAATCCACTTATGGGTCTTGTTTCCAAAATGCATCAGGCTATAGATGTTCTTTTTCTTACTTCTGACTCTGAATTGTATGGTGAGGACGCAGGAGAGTTTTCTTCTTAACTCTTCTATGGCCATATTTGTGCAGGTGTCTCTGAACTGTAGAAAAATGTTCTACAACTCCAGATTCTGCTAAATCTTTCTGAAGGTTTTTTTCAGTCAAGCTGGGGTTCTGATTTGCCTCTCTAGCAATCCTATGAACAACTCTCACTGAAATTTTGCTTGGTCTTCCAGACCTTATCTTGACCTCCACTGTTCCTGTTAACTGCCATTTCTTAATTACCGTATATAAACGAGTATAAGTCGACCTGAGTAAAAGCCGACCCCCTATTTTTGCCACAAAAAACTGGGAAAATGACTCTAGTATAAGCCTAGGGTGGGAAATGCAGCAGCTACCGATAAATGTCAAAAGTAAAAATAGATACCAATAAAAGTAAAATTAATTGGCTGACTTAAACGACAGAATTGATATGTCTTTTTTTTTATGATTTCCCAGTATGGTAATGTTATACATTTGTCTTACCCCCTGTGGATGCGGTTGGCTACTCCTCCCTCTCCTCTCTGTATGATCATGGGGATCCCTTCGCTTTCTTTCCTGTTCTCTGACGTTTAGAGGATTATGTACTATATACGCTGCTATTTAAGAGACCGATATCAATCATATCCATATAATTACCTTTTGGGTGACTTTAAATATCTAAGTTAGTGGAGTAGGACGAGGACGTAAATACTCATTCCGGTTTATTATACCGATTTTGGTTTTAATATGTCAATATGTTATTGTGGTGTTTTTTTATGCACATGTTGTACTTTGGTTTTAGGTGTCTGGGATTAGGGGCGTGGGGTGGGAGGGGTTTTACCCCAACTCACCTATTTCTGCTAGCGTCACTTCCCAGCACTATCGGCCCATGGAAGCGCTGCTGTTAGCGTGAAATGGCCGTTGTCAATCCCTGCTCACCTCCTTCTTATCTACACGCCCCCGAGCCATGAAGATGTTGTTTTAACCCCTTCATGACCCAGCCTATTTTGACCTTAAAGACCTTGCCGTTTTTTGCAATTCTGACCAGTGTCCCTTTATGAGGTAATAACTCAGGAACACTTCAATGGATCCTAGCGGTTCTGAGATTGTTTTTTCGTGACATATTGGGCTTCATGTTAGTGGTAAATTTAGGTCAATAAATTCTGTGTTTAATTGTGATAAAAACGGAAATTTGGCGAAAATTTTGAAAATTTCGCAATTTTCACATTTTGAAATTTTATTCTGTTAAACCAGAGAGTTATGTGACACAAAATAGTTAATAAATAACATTTCCCACACGTCTACTTTACATCAGCACAATTTTGGAAACAAAATTTTTTTTTGCTAGGAAGTTATAAGGGTTAAAATTTGACCAGCGATTTCTCATTTTTACAACGAAATTTACAAAACCATTTTTTTTAGGGACCACCTCACATTTGAAGTCAGTTTGAGGGGTCTATATGGCTGAAAATACCCAAAAGTGACACCATTCTAAAAACTGCACCCCTCAAGGTGCACAAAACCACATTCAAGAAGTTTATTAACCCTTCAGGTGCTTCACAGCAGCAGAAGCAACATGGAAGGAAAAAATTAACATTTAACTTTTTAGTCACAAAAATGATTTTTCAGCAACAATTTTTTTATTTTCCCAATGGTAAAAGGAGAAACTGAACCACGAAAGTTGTTGTCCAATTTGTCCTGAGTACGCTGATACCTCATATGTGGGGGTAAACCACTGTTTGGGCGCACGGCAGGGCTTGGAAGGGAAGGAGCGCCATTTGACTTTTTGAATGAAAAATTGGCTGTACTCTTTAGCGGACACCATTTGGAGAGCCCCCGTGTGCCTAAAAATTGGAGCTCCCCCACAAGTGACCCCATTTTGGAAACTAGACACCCCAAGGAACTTATCTAGATGCATAGTGAGCCCTTTAAACCCCCAGGTGCTTCACAAATTGATCTGTAAAAATGAAAAAGTACTTTTTTTTCACAAAAAAATTATTTTCGCCTCAATTTTTTCATTTTCAGATGGACAACAGGATAAAATGGATCCTAAAATTTGTTGGGAAATTTCTCCTGAGTACACCTATACCTCACATGTGGGGGTAAACCACTGTTTGGGCACATGGTAAGGCTCGGAGGGGAAGGAGCGCCATTTGACTTTTTGAATGAAAAATTATCTCCATCGTTAGCGGACACCATGTCGCGTTTGGAGAGACCCTGTGTGCCTAAACATTGGAGCTCCCCCACAAGTGACCCCATTTTGGAAACTGGACCCCCCAAGGAACTTATCTAGATGCCTAGTGAGCACTTTAAACCCTCAGGTGCTTCACAAATTGATCCGTAAAAATGAAAAAGTACTTTTTTTTCACAAAAAATTTCTTTTCGCCTCAATTTTTTTATTTTCACATGGGCAATAGGATAAAATGGATCCTAAAATTTGTTGAGCAATTTCTCCCGAGTACGCCGATACCTCATATGTGGGGGTAAACCACTGTTTGGGCACACGGCAGGGCTCGGAAGGGAAGGCGCGCCTTTTGACTTTTTGAATGGAAAATTAGCTCCAATTGTTAGCGGACACCATGTCGCATTTGGAGAGCCCCTGTGTGCCTATGCATTGAAGCTCCCCCACAAGTGACCCCATTTTGGAAACTAGACCCCCCAAGGAACTTATCTAGATGCATACTGAGCACTTTGAACCCCCAGGTGCTTCACAGAAGTTTATAATGCAGAGCCATGAAAATAAAAAATAATTTTTCTTTTCTCAAAAATGATTTTTTAGCCTGGAATTTCCTATTTTGCCAGTGGTAATAGGAGAAATTGGACCACAAATGTTGTTGTCCAGTTTGTCCTGAGTACGCAGATACCCCATATGTGGGGGTAAACCACTGTTTGGGCGCACGGCAGGGCTCAGAAGGGAAGGCACGCCATTTGGCTTTTTAAATGGAAATTTAGCTCCAATCATTAGCGGACACCATGTCGCGTTTGGAGAGCCCCTATGTGCCTAAACATTGGAGATCCCCCACAAATGACCCCATTTTGGATACTAGACCCCCAAAGGAACTAATCTAGATGTGTGGTGAGCACTTTGAACCCTCAAGTGCTTCACAGAAGTTTATAACGCAGAGCCATGAAAATAAAATAAAAAATTTCTTTTCTCAAAAATGATTTTTTAGCCCGCAATTTTTTATTTTCCCAAGGGTAACAGGAGAAATTTGACCCCAATATTTGTTGTCCAGTTTCTCCTGAGTACGGTGATACCCCACATGTGGGGGTAAACTACTATTTGGGCACTTGCCGGGGCTCGGAAGTGAAGTAGTGACGTTTTGAAATACAGACTTTGATGGAATGCTCTACGGGCGTCACGTTGCGTTTGCAGAGCCCCTGATGTGACTAAACAGTAGAAACCCCCCACAAGTCACCCCATTTCGGAAACTAGACCCCGAAATGAAATTATCTAGATATGTGGTGAGCACTTTCAACCCCCAAGTGCTTCACAGAAGTTCATAACACAGAGCCGTGAAAATAATAAATACGTTTTCTCTCCTCAAAAATAATTTTTTAGCCCAGAATTTTTTATTTTCCCAAGGGTTACAGGAGAAATTGGACCACAAAAGTTGTTGTCCAGTTTCTCCTGAGTACGCCGATACCCCTTGTGTGGGGGTAAACCACTGTTTGGGCACACGTCGGGGCTCAGAAGGGAAGTAGTGACTTTTGAAATGCAGACTTTGATGGAATGGTCTGCGGGCGTCACGTTGCGTTTGCAGAGCCCCTGGTGTGCCTAAACAGTAGAAACCCCCCACAAGTGACCCCATTTTGGAAACTAGACCCCCAAAGGAACTTATCTGGATATGTGGTGAGCACTTTCAACCCCCAAGTGCTTTACAGAAGCTTATAACGCAGAGCCGTGAAAATAATAAATACGTTTTCTTTCCTCAAAAATAATTTTTTAGCCCAGAATTTTTTATTTTCCCAAGGGTTACAGGAGAAATCGGAGCCCAAAAGTTGTTGTCCAGTTTCTTCTGAGTACGCCGATACCCCATGTGTGGGGGTAAACCACTGTTTGGGCGCACGTCGGGGCTCAGAAGGGAAGTAGTGACTTTAGAAATGCAGACGTTGATGGAATTGTCTGCGGACGTCACGTTGCGTTTGCAGAGCCCCTGGTGTGCCTAAACAGTAGAAACCCCCCACAAGTGACCCCATTTTGGAAACTAGACCCCCCAAGGAACTTATCTAGATATGTGCTGAGCACTTTGAACCCCCAAGTGCTTCACAGACGTTTACAACGCAGAGCCGTGAAAATAAAAAATCATTTTTCTTTCCTCAAAAATTATGTTTTAGCAAGCAATTTTTTATTTTCTCAAGGGTAACAGGAGAAATTGGACCCCAGTAATTGTTGCGCAGTTTGTCCTGAGTATGCTGGTACCCCATATGTGGGGGTAAACCACTGTTTGGGCACACGTCGGGGCTCGGAAGTGAGGGAGCACCATTTGACTTTTTGAATACAAGATTGGCTGGAATCAATGGTGGCGCCATGTTGCGTTTGAAGACCCCCTGATGTGCCTAAACAGTGGAAACCCCTCAATTCTAACTCCAACACACCCCTAAACCTTATCCCAACTGTAGCCGTAACCCTAATCACAACCCTAACCCCAACACACCCCTAACCACAACCCTAATTCCAACCCAACCCTAAGGCTATGTGCCAACGTTGCGGATTCGTATGAGATTTTTCAGCACCATTTTTGAAAAATGCGCGGGTAAAAGGCACTGCGTTTTACCTGCGGATTTACCGCGGATTGCCAGTGTTTTTTGTGCGGATTTCACCTTTGGATTCCTATTGAGGAACAGGTGTAAAACGCTGCGGAATCCGCACAAAGAATTGACATGCTGCGGAAAATACAACACAGCGTTTCCGTGCGGTATTTTCCGCACCATGGGCACAGCGGATTTGGTTTTCCATATGTTTACATATGTACTGTAAACCTGATGGAACACTGCTGCGAATCCGCAGCGGCCAATCCGCTGTGAATCCTCAGCCACCGTGTGCACATAGCCTAATTCTAAAGGTATGTGCACACGCTGCGGAAAACGCTGCGGATCCGCAGCAGTTTCCCATGAGTTTACAGTTCAATGTAAACCTATGGGAAACAAAAATCGCTGTACACATGCTGCAGAAAAACAGCACGGAAACGCAGCGGTTTACATTCTGCAGCATGTCACTTCTTTCTGCGGATTCCGCAGCGGTTTTACAACTGCTCCAATAGAAAATCGCAGTTGTAAAACCGCAGTGAAATGCGCAGAAAAACCGCGGTAAATCCACAGCGGTTTAGCACTGCGGATTTATCAAATCCTCTGCGGAAAAATCCGCAGAGGACCAGAATACGTGTGCATATCCCGAACCCTAACCCTACCCCTAACCCTAGCCCTAACCCTACCCCTAACCCTAACCCTAACCCTACCCCTAACCCTAACCCTACCCCTAACCCTACCCCTAACCCTACCCCTAGTTCTAACTCCAACCTTAGTGAAAAAAAAAAAATTCTTTATTTTTTTTATTGTCCCTACCTATGGGGGTGACAAAGGGGGGGGGTCATTTACTATTTTTTTATTTTGATCACTGATATAGGTTATATCTCAGTGATCAAAATTCACTCTGGAACGAATCTGCCGGCCGGCAGATTCGGCGGGCGCACTGCACATGCGCCCGCCATTTTGGAAGATGGCGGCGCCCAGGAAAGAAGACAAACACCGGCAGGCTCGGTAAGTATAAGGGGGGGGAGATCAGGGCACGGGGGGGCGTCGGAGCACGGGGGGGCGTCGGAGCACGGGGGGGAGGCGTCGGAGCACGGGGTGGGGGGCGTCGGAGCACGGATGAGGATCGGTGTGAGTGCGGGTGGATTGGAGCACGGGGTGGGGGATCGCTATGCAGGGGGGGTGATCGGAGCACGGGGGGGATCGCTGTGCGGGGGGGGTGATCGGAGTGCGGGGGGGTTGACTTGAGCACGGGGGGAGCGGACAGGAGGACGGGGGAGCGGAGCGCTGCACAGATCGGGGGGCTGGGGGGGTGATCGGTGGGGTGGGGGCACATTAGTATTTCCAGCCATGGCCGATGATATTGCAGCATCGGCCATGGCTGGATTGTAATATTTCACCAGTTTTTTAGGTGAAATATTACAAATCGCTCTGATTGGCAGTTTCACTTTCAACAGCCAATCAGAGTGATCGTAGCCACGGGGGGGGTGAAGCCACCCCCCCTGGGCTAAACTACCACTCCCCCTGTCCCTGCAGATCGGGTGAAATGGGAGTTAACCCTTTCACCCGATCTGCAGGGACGCGATCTTTCTGTGACACAGCATATGCGTCACAGGTCGGATTGGCACCGACTTTCATGACGCATACGCTGTGTCACAGGTCGGGAAGGGGTTAACATGTTTCAATAAAGGACTCAGACCACTCCAGGACTAGTGAGTGCTGCTCATTTTTTTCTTTGCTTCAGTGCTTGTTTGATTCCATTTTTTTCATGCGAGCACCCCCGTTATGCTGTCAGGCTCTCAGTTGCACCACACACGGGCAACGGCCGGCTCCAGGTTACACAGCTCTGCGGCTCTACTTATTTCTTTTGTTGGTTCATATTCATTACTGTAATGAGCGGTACCATGTGACCGCTCAGTACAGGAAGAAGATGGGGTGCCAGGGACCTGCAGGGACCACACCGGGAGCAGGTGAGTATAATTAGACAGCCCTCGCTCCCCCTCCCCTGCCGACCCCTGGGTATGACTTGAGTATAAGCCGAGAAGGGGACTTTCAGACGAAAAAAGTTGGCTGAAAATCTCGGCTTATACTCGAGTATATACGGTACATTTAAAACGGAGTAAATGGTAACTTGAAAACGCTTTTCTATTTTCTTACAGCCTTCTCCTGTTTTGTGGGTCTCCACCATTTTTATTTTCAGAGTGCTAGGCAGTTGCTTAGAAGAACTCATGGCTACAGCTTTTTGGCACAAGTTAGAGGAGGCTGGGTTTTTATAACGTTAGGAAATTTGCATCACCTGGCCTTTCGTAATGATGCCATAACTTTATCAGGCTAATTAAGGCTTGAAACCTTGGTCGAAGTTATCCGAGCACACAAATCTCCTAGGGTTCCCAAAGTTTTGCATTAGCTTATTTTCCTTTTTGTAGTTTTGAAAATGCAAAAAATAACAATGTACTGTATATATTTTGCCTAAAATAGGAAGGAAATGTGTCATCTTTAATTTTAGAGATCATTTCATCTTCAACTTGCTTAACTGTTCACAATAACAGTAATTCTGAGCAGGAGTGCCCAGATTTGTAAATGCCACAGTATACAGTGGGGCAAAAAAGTATTTAGTCAGTCAGCAATAGTGCAAGTTCCACCACTTAAAAAGATGAGAGGCGTCTGTAATTTACATCATAGGTAGACCTCAACTATGGGAGACAAACTGAGAAAAAAAAATCCAGAAAATCACATTGTCTGTTTTTTTAACATTTTATTTGCATATGATGGTGGAAAATAAGTATTTGGTCAGAAACAAACAATCAAGATTTCTGGCTCTCACAGACCTGTAACTTCTTCTTTAAGAGTCTCCTCTTTCCTCCACTCATTACCTGTAGTAATGGCACCTGTTTAAACTTGTTATCAGTATAAAAAGACACCTGTGCACACCCTCAAGCAGTCTGACTCCAAACTCCACTATGGTGAAGACCAAAGAGCTGTCAAAGGACACCAGAAACAAAATTGTAGCCCTGCACCAGGCTGGGAAGACTGAATCTGCAATAGCCAACCAGCTTGGAGTGATGAAATCAACAGTGGGAGTAATAATTAGAAAATGGAAGACATACAAGACCACTGATAATCTCCCTCGATCTGGGGCTCCACGCAAAATCCCACCCCGTGGGGTCAGAATGATCACAAGAACGGTGAGCAAAAATCCCAGAACCACGCAGGGGGACCTAGTGAATGAACTGCAGAGAGCTGGGACCAATGTAACAAGGCCTACCATAAGTTACACACTACGCCACCATGGACTCAGATCCTGCAGTGCCAGACGTGTCCCACTGCTTAAGCCAGTACATGTCCGGGCCCGTCTGAAGTTTGCTAGAGAGCATTTGGATGATCCAGAGGAGTTTGGGGAGAATGTCCTATGGTCTGATGAAACCAAACTGGAACTGTTTGGTAGAAACACAACTTGTCGTGTTTGGAGGAAAAAGAATACTGAGTTGCATCCATCAAACACCATACCTAATGTAAAGCATGGTGGTGGAAACATCATGCTTTGGGGCTGTTTCTCTGCAAAGGGGCCAGGACGACTGATCCAGGTACATGAAAGAATGAATGGGGCCATGTATCGTGAGATTTTGAGTGCAAACCTCCTTCCATCAGCAAGGGCATTGAAGATGAAACGTGGATGGGTCTTTCAACATGACAATGATCCAAAACACACCGCCAGGGCAACGAAGGAGTGGCTTCGTAAGAAGCATTTCAAGGTCCTGGAGTGGCCTAGCCAGTCTCCAGATCTCAACCCTATAGAAAACCTTTGGAGGGAGTTGAAAGTCCGTGTTGCCAAGCGAAAAGCCAAAAACATCACTGCTCTAGAGGAGATCTGCATGGAGGAATGGGCCAACATACCAACAACAGTGTGTGGCAACCTTGTGAAGACTTACAGAAAACGTTTGACCTCTGTCATTGCCAACAAAGGATATATTACAAAGTATTGAGATGAAATTTTGTTTCTGACCAAATACTTATTTTCCACCATAATATGCAAATAAAATGTTAAAAAAACAGACAATGTGATTTTCTGGATTTTTTTTTCTCAGTTTGTCTCCCATAGTTGAGGTCTACCTATGATGTAAATTACAGACGCCTCTCATCTTTTTAAGTGGTGGAACTTGCACTTTTGCTGACTGACTAAATACTTTTTTGCCCCACTGTATTTGAAGCTGGAATAAAGAGTTTGATTGGAATTGTTATGATATCATTACAAGTAGATGCATTCTGTTTAGTAATGCCTGAAGGAGTATTCCCATCTCGAACATTTATGCATATCCACAGGATATGCTATAAGTGTATAGTATATTCATGGGATCCAATAACTTATTGCTCTCAGTGGAAAGATGATCAAATTCACATACAAACATGTGGAATTTTTGACCACCTCTCTATTGTAACATGCGTAGAAGTGCAGTGTTGCGCGAAACGGCCGTCGTTTAGCACAGCTCCACTTGGGGCGCTTCCGCTCCTATTTTCATGTAATCCATAATAAAGGATGTTTAATGGAACAGCGAGTGACTTGCCTTCTCTCTTTGCACATTGTAACAACATTCGTTAGCCCCTCGTTCCACTTGATATGACTTAGGTATACAACACATGAATCCCCCCTTTAATTATCATATGAATTATTTTTAAGGAAAGTTGAATTTTGTGGCAGGTAGAAACATTTCAATGCAGTATTGCAGCAAGCAACTCACTATCTGATTCCTTTTTTTCAAATTTTTGCACATTGGACAGATTATAGCATTTAGAAATCAAATATGCCCAATTTATAGATAAGGCCAGGTGTGTAGAGTATATGAATATCTGTATGGATCTGAGGGCTTATTGGGGAATTTTACACATCTGTTGCAGATTTATTATTTTACTATATTTGCAGCAGATTTGTCTTATTTCTTTGCAGAAATATTTGGATATATCTTTCAATTTTCAATAATAATTAAATATACTGTACAGTATATGGCATATGTGGATGTTGCCATAGATATTGGCACATCACAACAGACTTTAACCTCTGTGTTTGTGTATGGCCTTAGGGAATGTTTGCCTCTAGGGAGATTTCCTAAGCAACATGTCAAGAAGGCTTTGAACCTGCTCATCACCTCTTACACCACAAAACCACTTTAAGCATCTATTAAATTTTCACATTGGCCACTGTATTAGAATTGGCAGATAGGTCATGAGTGAAGAGGCTAAAGCACTTACCCTTGTCTTGGGCTTTAATAATCCCTTCTGTATGCTTCTTTACTGCTTCTTTCTTCACCAGATTCCCATTTGATTTGGGATTCCCTGCAGTTCATTATGCTTGCTTCACTGTGATAGTGGTTCATATAGTCGCCTGAAAGTGGTCCCATTGCTACAATCATGATACAGTCAAGAATGTTATGAAGTAGAGTTTTCTTTCCTCTCCATTAGATAATGAGAGGATTTCTTCATGCAACCATGTGATCTTTGACCATGGACACGAGCTGTGCAAATGTCCTGAATCTCTTGGTTCCCCAGCTTAGTATTTGATTAGCTTGGGTTAACATCATGCGGTTCAAAGATGACGTCTTGCATGCTAAGCTAATCATAATCAAAGCCTGGGATCCTCAAAGGTAAAGAAATTCTCAAAGCTCCTGTCCATGGCCAGAGAACACTGACTTGGATCATCACCTGGGTTGCATAATACAGCATAATCTTTTAAACTGTTTTTACTGTCTAAAAAGATGAAAAAGACTACTTTTTACTAATAAAATATCATGTATTCCCATGTTCTGCTAATTAATGACAAATTCTATTGCTGGGTAGAGTGTTATGACCTGGTGGTCAGGACAATAATAGACCTGGTGGTTAAGAGCACACGGAAAGACCTGATAGTTACTGATAATAAAGGACGAGCTCTGGGACGTGGAAACTCTGCTGACCGCAATCCCTAAACCTATCAACCACACTAGAAATAGCCGTGGATTGCGCCTGACGCTCCCTATGCAACTCGGCACAGCCTAAGAAAGTAGCTAGCCCTGAAGATAGAAAAATAAAGCCTACCTTGCCTCAGAGAAATTCCCCAAAGGAAAAGGCAGCCCCCCACATATAATGACTGTGAGTAAAGATGAAAATACAAACACAGAGATGAAATAGATTTAGCAAAGTGAGGCCCGACTTACTGAACAGACCGAGGATAGGAAAGGTTACTTTGCGGTCAGCACAAAAACCTACAAAAAGACCACGCAGAGGGCGCAAACAGACCCTCCGCACCGACTCACGGTGCGGAGGCGCTCCCTCTGCGTCCCAGAGCTTCCAGCAAGCAAGAAAACAAATTAAATAGCAAGCTGGACAGAAAAATAGCAAACCAAAGAAATACAAGCTGGAACTTAGCTTCTGATGGGAAGACAGGTCACAAGAACGATCCAGGAGTGAACTAGACCAATACTGGAACATTGACAGGTGGCATGGAGCAAAGATCTAAGTGGAGTTAAATAGAGCAGCCAGCTAATGAATTAACCTCGTCACCTGAGGAATGAAACTCAGAAACACCCACCAGAGGAAGTCCATGGACAGAACCAGCCGAAGTACCATTCATGACCACAGGAGGGAGCCCGACAACAGAATTCACAACAGTAGAGTAGGTGGCACTTATAAGGAAGTTTTCACACTTATGTTCTTGCCCTTTACAAAAGTAATATTGGTAATATTGATTGAGGAGCAAGAATCCATATGATTCACACAAAGAGGCTGTGGCACGAAGTAATGGACTTATACTACTCTGACGACTTTGGCTTACTTTTATGAAAGTGGTTATTCCAAAATATTTTGTGCTGGAGATTGAGTTATGGAAAATGGTAGAAAGGGGTACAGGTACATTATTTGCTTCATCATTCAGTGAATAATTGAGACTTCCAGTCACAATGAGATAATCTAACAGAATAATAGAATATTGATGGCCGGTCTCTAGGTTAGACCATTAATATGTAAATCGGTCTGGCTCCCAAAACCAGCATGATCAGTTTTTAGTAGTGCCTTGATAATTAAGTGACCTCTGCAGCCTTATACCATTGACATAACTTTCTGTAACTGCACATCACCTGCTTAGATATGATTGCAAAGGGTATGCAGTGGGACAAAACTTCAGCCGCATCAAAAGGTGGATAATGCAGACAGTTGGACACCAATCAATCTGATATTGATGATAACCTATCCGAAGAAAAAGACATCAATATTTTAATTCCAGAAAACATTATCCCCATTTACCCCCATTTTCACAAAAATAGTGTTCAATTACGCAATGTGCTAAGAATCTTCTCTGGTTAGCCCATTACTGTTTTACAGATATCCCTGGTGTTCTAAAACACTTTATTCCTATCTGTTAATGGCCATTACAAATCCTTCTCTGTGTTGACCTTTTACTAAATACCATACTTCCATTTTACAGTAATGGTAGCAGAACAATTTTGTATCTATGAGAAGCTCTGTTTTTTCTCATCCACCACCTGGTTGTGCACTTATCATGTTGTTATTCTGCGGGACATCCTCCACCTCCGCTTTAGTATCTTACTTTTGTCGTTCGTGGCTGTCTTTATCTGTTCATGTAAATGTACATTTTGGTTTTTGATAAAGCCTATAAAGCAGCAGAGAAGCAACTTGTCACATGTTATATTTCATCTCACCATGAGAACAAGAATGTGACAAAGACACCCATCTCAGACAGACCTAGATAACAAACGGAGACAAGGCATCGCTTGTACAGCGACGTGATATTCTATCTTCTCTTTAAGAGGAAATGTCAGTAAAATGCCAAAAGTCCCAGCTCTGCAAGCTCATTAAAGACCGAGGACACAAAATGTCAGGAGAAGAAAATGAGCTGGATACCTGGGGGGGAATAATCTGAATCATGGAACCGTGGCAACTTTATCTGCACTAAATGATATTTCAGCAGGAAGTTTTTGGCGCTTTGTAATGGAGAATCATAGCTGTACTGTAACATAAAATAGTCATTTACAAGTGCCTACAACAGTCCATGTCAAGTTGCTTTATACTAATGGCTAGTTCTTTTCATTTTTTTTTCCTCTATTAATTTCATTTTCTGAAAACAAAACAGGAACATATTTTTGAACAAAATCCCCCTCCGAAAAGTGCAACAATTTTTAATTTATAACTGTAAACGGTCAATGACTCGAAAGAGCTGAAATAGGAGTGGTACATGTGTGTTGTGTGTTCCGCTTTTGTATGGCTAGGTTCACATTGCGTTAATGGGTGTCCGCTAGCGGGCTCGGTTACATGGCACAACTGTCGCAATTAGCACCCATTGACTGCAATGTGCTAACGGATCTCTAGCGCATCGCTAGCGAATGCCATTTTATTGTTTAACCGCATTTCTAGTTATGGTAGTTTTGTAGGGCACTACATTGCATAGGCCTTTGAAAGCAATTAATAGGTCAATTTAACAATCTGAATGATGATTAAACCACCAATTTTGGCAACTCTTTCTATAATACTAGTTTATAATGGCCCATGAATGAGATGTATTGAGACTTGCTGTTGATGTCAATGTGACAGAGCGGGAGCTAACACTTATGATTACCCTCTCTTGCACTGAACTTAACCAATATGGTGACTATCTTTGGAAAGCTCCCACTGACAAGACCTCATCTCAGATCTACAGACTTCAGTGAGCTTGTTATAATTTTTATGATGGTGAATCAAAAACCGCCACTTAAGAAAAAATTACATTATAATAATGTGCAGCCATTTTTGCTACCCATATTACACAAAGCATTACTGATAGAATTTCATGATCTCTCAACTGATGATCCTGGTGTAATTTGCCTGTATGTAAAAACCTTAATGGAAATGGACAACTTCCTGATGGGTCCTTTATTCAGATTTCTGGGGATTTTTTATTGTTTGTTTACTTTATTTTATTCACACAATATATTGAGAGAACTGGCTGTAGGAAAATATCAGAAATAGATTAGATAAGAGAGTTACTATAAGGGTGGAAAATTCACATCACTATTTGCCCCACGAACAAAGTACATTTTAATCAATAGATCTAAGAATAAAGTAAGTTCCACAAATGGCTGTGCTAAAAAGTACATGTGGTGAATAATGGCTGTATCTGACTGTGCAGGAATATGGTCTGATCATAACTCTGCTCCTGGCCATGGGAAGAAATAAAATACGGTAGTATACAGACATTATGGCACAGGATATCAGCTGATTCTTTCTGTAAAGTAAAACATTTCACTGCGTATTTTGGACAATAATTTACCTCACTGAAAGAATCAGCTGTGATCCCATGCTGTCCTGTCTGTATACTCATTTGCTTCCTTCCCTGTCCAGCAGCTGTGATCAGACCATGTTCCTGCTCGGGCAGATAAAGCCACAGGGACACAGGAAATTTTTTTAAAAACAAATCCAATTGTGGAACTTATTTTTATTCCAAGATCAGTTGATTAAAATAAACTTTGTTCATGAGACACCCCTTTTCTTTTTATCTTGTATGATTTATTACCATACAACCTTACTAAGGATGGTCAAACCTGAACGGTGAAGTTCGGAGTCTGTACCGGACACCTTGTGTCCATGTATGGACCCTGAACACCTGCTTCTCCCAGGAGTCTGTGTTAGGCCGGTGTCACACTTACGAGTGCAATGCGAGAAACTCACATCAATACCAGGCACTGCCGCCGGCACTCGGGACCGGAGCATTCAGCTGCATAGAAATATATGCAGTTGAACGCTCTGGTTCTGAGTGCCGGTGGCAGTGTCGGGTATTGAGGTGAGAGGCTCGTGTGAGTTCCTCGCATTGCACTCGCAAGTGTGAACCCGGCCTTACTGTTTGGGTTGGGCAGCCCAAATAAAGCTTGTTGAAAGGCTGCAACCTCTGGGTCACACAATGGTCTCTGTGCTACAGAGTTGGAGCCCTCAGCAGTCCGTCATTCCCAGTGGCTGTGACAGTCGGTGACTTCAGTAAGGTTACCGGCCGTCAGAGTTTGTGTTTCCCATTCTGTCACATAGATTACACCGTGGGAACCACCAGATGTTCGGTGCCCCTATTTACTTGAAACGGGTTCGGGATCAAGTTCTGGTACCCAAACCAAGCTTTTTCTATAAAGTTCGGCCGGACCTGAACATCCACTGGTTTGTCTTTCCCTAAACCTTAGCTAACCAGCTACAAAATATGAAGCATTTTTTCCTATACAAACCATAAATTACAGTTCATAGAGCCCCAATTTTTGCTTGGTATACGCATTTGTCAACTGTCCCATAGTCATGCATATTTTAATTGCCTTAGTGTATGTAAATACAGGGGCTAAGTGGCTTGCCAAAAATAATATTCAAAATCCAAAATGTTCGATCATTTGTGGCATTTGTCAGATGAGAGTCAAGACATCCCAAACCTATATGTTTGTGGATACTGCCAACTTTTTTCTAATTAGAACATATGCTATAGGAAATATTGATGCAAGGGAACATGTATATAGATTCTGGTATTTATGAATTGTATTTCTTTGCAGAACCATTCAGCATATATTGCCAGGTTTAATCTGTCGCACCAGCAAATGATTCCTAGACAAGGTTCCCATTATTCAGTTTGGCAGCAAGTCCATAGAGGGAAAAAAAACAAAACAACTGCCTTATCTTCAAGGGGGCACAAATGCTGAGATTGTGGCTCGCGGTGCACCTTTTTCATCCTTTCGAAAACTGAGACAAAGAAAATGGATTTGAAGTGGCACCAGAGTCACTTTATAAGTACTGTTCAGTTTATATCCAATTGATTAAACACCAGATCTAAGGAGGCTCGATAAATCTTCTTCTGCTCCTAAATAAATATGTCATCAGTTGACAAAGCAGCAAGACAGAAAGATATAGAAGAGTTTTTTGCCATAAATCTTTTTGTATATTGAGCTGTCAGTATTGGTTTAAACACCTTGAAAGCCGAACACAGCAGATTTATCCAGTATGCGCCGCTCTAAGCCATGTGGATGTGAACTTATACAATTAATCATCAAAGTAGAAAAGGGTCTATAAAATATTATTTAGTTTTCTTGAGTGGCGCATCATAGTTCATGCCAAGTATAACCCTGAGTTCTAATATCACATAGCTCATAAATTTGTCATGGGACATTTTATTATTCCTGCTCCACAGGGGCAAATTTATCAGTGCAGTTGTGCATTTTTTTTTTCAATACTTTGGTGGAAGTTTTGCACCTTATTTACCGAGTGCTGCGAAGTGTAGACATCAAAAACGCCATAACTAGGGCGATATATTTATGATTTATGTCATAAAATGTAATTTAAAAATAAATATTTTCAGATTAAAAAATAGTTGAACTTGAACAGATAAGTACAGAAAGTTACATTGCATGCTGCCAGACATGACAGGATTTTTTCCATAAATTTCCATCTGGAACCTTTGGATTAGTCATTGTAGTGTGTTTCCCATTTAAACAATTCTGACTGCTGTAAAACATTTTAGAACGAACACTTTATTTTTTTAAATGGAACCTGTCTCCTTGTTTTAGTTATTACACTGGTCCCAGTGTGTTTTTAGTGATGCAATGTGCATCACTAACATGTTTTTGTCAAAAAAAAAAAGAGCTCCAAGTATTAGTTTTAAAAAACAGTTTATATATTTTGGGGATTCCCTCACATACCTTTTCTTTCAGTCATAGGAGTGGCGATGTTATCTTTTCAGTCAGGAATCAGTCAGTGTAGTTTTGAAATTACGCACGCCCACAGGATTGCAATTGATTGCCGTGACTGGCCCGATGTTTCGGAGCGCAGCATGATGGGAAGCACAGTGACGTATATAGCGTGCGCGCCCATGTGCCATGTAGCCACTGACTCAGAGCGGCTCCAGCGCATGCGCACATCTGATGTGAAGCACACACACGCGGGAATTACTACGTAGTTGCCATGACTGCAGGCACAAATCACAATCCTATGAGGGTATGTGTCCACGTTCAGGATTGCATCAGGATTTGGTCAGGATTTTATGTCAGTATTTGTAAGCCAAAACCAGGAGTGGCTGATAAATACAGAAGTGGTGCACATGTTTCTATTATACTTTTCCTCTAATTGTTCCACTACTGGTTTTGGCTTACAAATACTGACATAAAATCCTGACCAAATCCTGATGCAATCCTGAACGTGGACACATACCCTGAGTGTTCAAAACCACACTGACTGATCCATGACTGAAAAGATGTAATTGCCACCCCTATGACTGAAATAAAAGGTATGTAAGGGAATCCCTTAATGATATAAAGTGTTTTTTATCCTTCGTCAGGCTGCATAATTTTACAACGTTAACAGGCTACAGAGGTACAATTGTACCTTCATATTTATTCTATTGAAATTTGGCCAATATCAGCATGGGTTTATGAGAAATCGCTCCTGTCAAACCAATCTAATCAGTTTTTATGAAGAGGTAAGCTATAGGCTGGACCACGGTGAGTCATTGGACGTGGTATATCTCGATTTTTCCAAAGCGTTTGATACCGTGCCGCACAAGAGGTTGGTACACAAAATGAGAATGCTTGGTCTGGGGGAAAATGTGTGTAAATGGGTTAGTAACTGGCTTAGTGATAGAAAGCAGAGGGTGGTTATAAATGGTATAGTCTCTAACTGGGTCGCTGTGACCAGTGGGGTACCGCAGGGGTCAGTATTGGGACCTGTTCTCTTCAACATATTCATTAATGATCTGGTAGAAGGTTTACACAGTAAAATATCGATATTTGCAGATGATACAAAACTATGTAAAGCAGTTAATACAAGAGAAGATAGTATTCTGCTACAGATGGATCTGGATAAGTTGGAAACTTGGGCTGAAAGGTGGCAGATGAGGTTTAACAATGATAAATGTAAGGTTATACACATGGGAAGAGGGAATCAATATCACCATTACACACTGAACGGGAAACCACTGGGTAAATCTGACAGGGAGAAGGACTTGGGGATCCTAGTTAATGATAAACTTACCTGGAGCAGCCAGTGCCAGGCAGCAGCTGCCAAGGCAAACAGGATCATGGGGTGCATTAAAAGAGGTCTGGATACACATGATGAGAGCATTATACTGCCTCTGTACAAATCCCTAGTTAGACCGCACATGGAGTACTGTGTCCAGTTTTGGGCACCGGTGCTCAGGAAGGATATAATGGAACTAGAGAGAGTACAAAGGAGGGCAACAAAATTAATAAAGGGGATGGGAGAACTACAATACCCAGATAGATTAGCGAAATTAGGATTATTTAGTCTAGAAAAAAGACGACTGAGGGGCGATCTAATAACCATGTATAAGTATATAAGGGGACAATACAAATATCTCGCTGAGGATCTGTTTATACCAAGGAAGGTGACGGGCACAAGGGGGCATTCTTTGCGTCTGGAGGAGAGAAGGTTTTTCCACCAACATAGAAGAGGATTCTTTACTGTTAGGGCAGTGAGAATCTGGAATTGCTTGCCTGAGGAGGTGGTGATGGCGAACTCAGTCGAGGGGTTCAAGAGAGGCCTGGATGTCTTCCTGGAGCAGAACAATATTGTATCATACAATTATTAGGTTCTGTAGAAGGACGTAGATCTGGGTATTTATTATGATGGAATATAGGCTGAACTGGATGGACAAATGTCTTTTTTCGGCCTTACTAACTATGTTACTATGTTACTATGTTACTAATATATTCTGGACCAAAACTGCAGAGATGTCACGAAATTTCAGCCCTCTACGGCTGTTCAAAAAAAAAAGTTATTGCAATTTGAAAACGGAATAGTTACAATTGTACCTACTCAGCCGGACGAAGGTTAAACCTAATATTTTGAGCTTTTTTGTCAAAAACATGTTAGTGATGCACATTGCTTCACTACCAAAACACTCATCCAGTTTAATAGCTTTATGGGAGGTGGAGCCGCATATTGATCACTGTAATGTGCGGCACCACGTGACCGCTCATACAGGACAAGCAGCGACGCTGAGAGGATGTAAGCGCCGAGGGAGCTGGGTAAGTATTTTAATGGAGGGCACACCGGGGGTGGGAGGGGGCAGATTACCGGCAACTTTATTTTAAAAACAAAAATAAATTTTAAAAAAAGATTATTCATTCCTTCTTTCCAGCAAACGCTGCTGGGAAGAAGGGATGAATACCGGCTTCAGCACCACACACGGGGGGGACAGCGCTTACAGTAGCACTGTCTCCTGCATGGCACACGGACTGCACACGGACAACATCCGTGTGCGGTACGTGTTTTACACGGACCCATTGACTTTAATGGGTCCGTCTGATCCGTGCGCTCCCACGAACACTGACATGTCTCCGTGTTTTCCAAACGGACACACGGTCCGTGAAAACATGCTGACATGTGCAGAGACACATTTATTTTAATGTGTGTATGTGAGTCAGTGTCTCCGGTACGTGAGGAAACTGTCACCTCACGTACCGGAGCCACTGACGTGTGAAAGCGGCCTTAGAAAAAATAGACTATGATCCTCTTCACAATCAGATAACTATTACCAATAGAGATAATGAAGTCACAACACAATCAAATTAGCTAAAACCAATAAATAGCTTTATTAGAATATTAAACAGGAAAATTCCATAAATAGCATGAATACAATATAAATATCACTATGGATAACCACATGTAATGTGCAACAGAGGTGGATAAAACAGCTCTGCTGCTCATGGACTGAAGTAACTAGCAACAGAGACACTAGAGACTATGACACATATATCCAAACGGTGCTGATCTACAGAGATATTAATCAACATAGGTATGCATATGTAATGTAATATAACAAATATCCCATAAGATGTTAATCATCAAGGCCGCTACAGATCACCCAACATTGATATGCCTGATGTCATGTTATACCATAAGTCCTGCCCAAAATGGGGCACCGATAAGCTTAAACTCATAAAGCATACTTAATTAGAATAGATTTATAAGTTACCTGCGGCCATCGCAATGTGAGGATAATGGTCACAAGGCTGCATAAAGTATGCTTTATGAGTTTAAGCTTATCGGTGCCCCATTTTGGGCAGGACTTATGGTATAACATGACATCAGGCATATCAATGTTGGGTGATCTGTAGCGGCCTTGATGATTAACATCATATGGGATATTTGTTATATTATATTACATATGCATACCTATGTTGATTAATATCTCTGTAGATCAGCACCGTTTGGATATATGTGTCATAGTCTCTAGTGTCTCTGTTGCTAGTTACTTCAGTCCATGAGCAGCAGAGCTGTTTTATCCACCTCTGTTGCACATTACATGTATGTGGTTATCCATAGTGATATTTATATTGTATTCATGCTATTTATGGAATTTTCCTGTTTAATATTCTAATAAAGCTATTTATTGGTTTTATCTAATTTGATCGTGTTGTGACTTTACTATCTCTATTGGTAATAATTCAGCGACTTCTGCTGATATCATGTTGGCAGAACAGCGGCATCTCATCTGCTCTGGTCTGCTGACGGGGCATGGCTGCAGGAATCCAGCTGTCATTCAGAAGTCAAGCCATGTCGACAAATTATTACAGAAGAAGAGCTGCTCTGTTGACATGGAGCAGGTGAATCGCCGACAAGATCGGTCGGTGACCGCTTTGAGCCAGCGCCACGTAAAACAGGCAAGTAGTTAGCAACTACCTGCCAGTTCCTTTTTACGCACATAAAAAAATTAGTAAAAAAAACTAAAATTCTAGACACCCCATTTAAAGGGTTTGTATCATGAGAAGTGATATATCTCCACAGGATAACGTCTCTTTTAGGTACAAACCATTTTGTATGGACATTGTTGTTTTAATTTTGCATTTATGTCTTGTACAACCAAATATGCAGCATTTTGTTATATTTATTATCAGAGATAAATGCTTCCTTCTACATTTCTACTCCCCCCTACCTACTGTGCTCATAATCCACCCTGAAAAAAATCTAAAATCATCTCCGTGCAGACAAAGCAGTCTGCTAGCTCACTGAGGGATCAATTTACATCTTGCTATTAAAATTCATGGATAAGGAGGGAGCAAGAAAAAGCGTTTTCTGAAGAACTAAAGGTACCTTCACACATAACGATATCGTTGACGATATCGTTGCAACGTCACGCTTTTTGTGACATAGCAACGATCCCGCTAACGATCTTGTTATGTGTGACAGCGACCAACGATCAGGCCCCTGCTGGGAGATCGTTGGTCGTTGGGGAATGATCAGGACCTTTTTTTGGTCGCTGATGACCCACTGTCATCGCTGGATCGGCGTGTGTGACGCCGATCCAGTGATGTGTTCACTTGTAACCAGGGTAAACATCGGGTTATTAAGTGCAGGGCCGCGCTTAGTAACCCGATATTCACCCTGGTTACCATTGTAAAAGTTAAAAAAAAACACTACATACTCACATTCTAATGTCTGTTACGTGCCCCACCGTCAGCTTCCCTGCACTGACTGTGTCAGCGCCGGCCGTAAAGCAGAGCACAGCGGTGACGTTACCGCTGTTACTGCCGGCGCTGACACAGAAAGTGCAGGGAAGCTGACAGCGGGGGACATGACAGACATCAGAATGTGAGTATGTAGTGTTTTTTTTTTTACTTTTACAATGGTAACCAGGGTAAATATTGGGTTACTAAGCGCGGCCCTGCACTTAATAACCCGATGTTTACCCTGGTTACCTGGGTGCTGCAGGGGGACTTCGGCATCGTTGAAGGCAGTTTCAACGATGCCGAAGTCGTTCCCCTGATCGTTGGTCGCTGGAGAGAGCTGTCTGTGTGACAGCTCCCCAGCGACCACACAACGACTTACCAACGATCCCAGCCAGGTTGCATCGCTGGTCGTGATCGTTGGTAAGTCGCTTAGTGTAACGGTACCTTAAGTAGCAGCAAGAAAGCAGGAATTCCTCATGTGTTTGTGTACTAAAGTAGGAGACATCCTAGAAGCTAGTCATCATCTACAGATAACTGAAAAATAGGGATGAAGCATACCAAGGGAAACTGGTGAAAAATGCAGGATATAAATCATGTAATGATTAGAAATAGAGTTATTCCAAATGTACCCACACGTCGTGACAGCTTACCTGAAATGTCAACTACACTATTACATCTATTCAGGGATTTTGGAGATATGTGCCTATAAAAATAAACCAGAAAATAAAGTACAGAATTTCTGACCTATTTAGACTGAAAATCAAAATAATTATCAAGGTCAAATAGTGATGTGATATTTCATCTTTCCAATAATTGTTCTGTTTTAGCTTTACAGATCTTAGTTTAGGTAAAGTCTAAAATGAACTTTATATGAATGCTTGTAGTATGGAAGCGCATATTTTTTTTTCTTGTCATAGCAAGGTTAATATACTGCTGGGTGTTCAATTATTCCTGCTGGAAGTGAATGAGTTAATTAAATTGCAGTGCTCTCACAGGGCAGAGATATATATGCTCCATCTCTTCTTGTCCTCTCCAACACTTCCCTGCTGCTCCCTGGAGAGCCATTCATCCAGCAGATGGTTTCAAAGCCAGGACACTGCTCTCCCATAACCTGCCTGAGCGTAATTAGAAATGACAGTGTATCTGGGATCGTGTACCTGGGATCACCTAATATATTTTAGTATCACTGTGGCTTTCTATGTATTTCTAATGGATATCTGTGAATGTTAATTTGTGCTTTCCAAGCTTGCTGCTTTAAACACCAGAAAAATGAAACTTTCCTCCTTTACTGCTCAATCCTTATATTTCTGCAACACATTTATATTGTACTTTCAGGAGATAACCCAATCATTGAAAACAATAATAAGCAGCAGCAGATGAAATAAAATACAAAAAAAAGTCAAATATAAAAAAAAAACTATGCGCACCTCATCAACGGTTATCCAGTGCGGAAGTTTTGGTGGTCCAGTGTATGTAGAGGAAGCCTTCGTGGTCCTATTTGCTTCATCATGGCTAACGTTTCTGAACAATAATCCCTGTAGTTTGGCATGTGAACATTGTTGTTACTGTCATTCAAACTTCTTGATGTGGGAGAGGCAAAGGGTTGTATGAAATGAGTAAAATAAATTGATCGTCTTTATACCCATGAACCATTCCACTCTGTACTTGAACTGTCTGTTTTTTTCAACTCCATCCTATTTAAATTCATGGAATTGAGTTGCAGTACCTTACATCACATGCTCTACAGCCAGTGACCCTGTGCTAATCAGGGTGGTTGTTCTCAATTATATAACTGTAAGAGTGCAACCGAAAGACTGAAGCTAAGGCCGGCGTCACACTACCGTAGAATCCGAGCGAGTGCTATGCGAGAAAACATTGCATAGCACTCGACCCAGTGTTAATCTTTGGGGCAGCTCATATCACCATATTTTTTCTCAGGGGTATTCGATGTGGGTGTAAAATCGCAGCATGCTGCACTTGTACGTGTATATCGTCCGAGACTCACCAGTACAAGCCTATGGGTGCGAGAAAAACTCGGACGTCACACAGACCATCCATGTAGCTTGTGATAAACACGCACTCATTTTCCTCATTTCAGCTCATTGAGCAATTTGAATGGGGAAAGTCAGTGAGAAATGTAAAGTCATACACATGTCATACGGATATATGGGTGGGAGAAAATCGCATCATCGTATTGCAAACACATTACACATGGATGACCATACGGAGAACACTGGTGCGACTCTCTGCAGGGAGACTCGGACCAATTTTCCATACGTTTAGTGTGATGCCAGCCTGACGCTTAGGTTATTACAGCATGGGAATCATTTCAAGTATCTGCCATATGCGCCATCAAAGTTCTTACTGTTAACCCTGCTGTTCTGTTCGCATTTGCTATACACTTGTAATGTTCCCGAGTCAATATGACACGTCCTTTTAATTCTTGATTATTAGCTACTCTAAGTGTTTTATTTGAATACTTTTTTTCATTATTATACTGTATGTGAACATGGTTGATCATAAAGAAATAAAAAATTTAAATTTAAACTTAATAATTTATTTTTTTTCATAAAAAGGTTACACAGGCTTTTTACAATTATCTTTGATTGTTGGCATTCTGCACACAAATAACAAAAAAGCTTTACATTACTATTACTAAAACATGAAAATTAACTTTTTGAAAACAGTATTTATAAATCAACATATGAAAAATCATAAAAATTTCAACCTTTTTAGGGAGAAAAACTGAACATGTTCATGCGTTTTTACGCTGAACACAATAATAAGATACATGTCCTTTACACAGATATTTTGAACATCCAGCACATGTCAGATTAGTCTTATTGTCACAGGAAGATGGACAGAAGCTACATCTCTTCCTTTTTTTGCTGGTAGCTATGCTGCTGGTAGCTGTGCTGGTGGAGGCCGTGGATGTGGAGTCTTTCTTGAGCATGCTGGACACTTTTTACAATGGCTGTTGCTCCTTCACTTCTGGGGGTCACTTTTCTGCTCTAAATATATGGCCTAACTAGGGATTTGCCCTATTCCTCAAGAAATAATCTTCTTTTATGCAGCTTATTCCGGTTCCAATCGGGGTCGATTTCTCTCCATAAGACAAATGCATTGTATGCAGAAACGTCCAGTATGTTATAAAATAAAATCATTGGCCACCGATTGGTTTTGCGTTTGCATGTATATGTTGATATTGCTTGGTCTAAAGTATCAACTGCTCCCTTTGTGGCATTATAATCCAAAATAATGTCAGGCTTTCTGTCTTCTCTATCACTTACGGCATTGTCATTGTGCATTGTGCTCATTAGAATTACCTAAGTTTGGAAAAGAAAAGAATAGTTGTAAAGATATGTATTCACAGCATCAGTCAATAGACATTTTAGAAACATTTTTATCCAAGTTTTGAAAAAAAAAAAGAATACCTGTAAAGATGTGTATTCACAGCTCAGTGCTCTCTCTCTCACAGATTCCAGTGTCTCTTTCACAGGACTTAGCTTCAGGGTGTAAGTCAAATGACTGGTGTCCAATTTATAAGACAACAGTGTCATCTCTCACAAACTGCATTTGACTAAATAAAACCCCCCAGCCTTTGAATAATAGACAACCAGTCTCCTCTCTCACAAACAGCAAATGGATAATACTAGATAATTACTTGTTTACTGATAAGAACAGTGAAACCACCACCAATTTGAGATGAAGTACACATAAAAAAAACATAACTTTTGCAGTCAGAAATAATCAGAGACCTGTAGAACAGTATAAAATGCTATCGGGTCATATTGACCCGAACAGTACAAGTGTAACAATCATCTTGTAGCAAAAAGTAAACAAAAACAAAAAAAATATATAGAGCTCCACAAATGAGGAGAAGTCAAGATACCTCTAGTTTCAAATTCTCATATAAAAAAAATCTACAGGGTCTCAAATAATTTCGGGTCATATTGACCCGAACAGTACAGCAGGGTTAAACATACTGTTGACACTTTGTTTTTATACCTTGAAAAATGTGCCTGTCCGATACGTAGATATTAATAATGGATTTTGAATCCCAAGGCTCTTCATTCCTGTGCAGCCCACCTAAACTTACCATTTTCTATTTTTGCCTCTGTTGAACATTAAGATAGGCCTCATTGACCATTTGGAGGAAAAAAGAAGTATCTGTTTGACCTGGGGAAGAAAAGAATCAATTTTAATGTATTTTGCTTTCCTGGTAGAAACGCTATGACGTTGTCTGGTACGATGTGGCAGCTCATTGAAAACACTTCTACAGACAACTTTTGGAGAATTGATAACTTGGAAAAAACAGTATGTTGCAGAAAGTTTCAGATTTTATTTGAGGCTGGCCATACACTTCACGTGTATCTCTTTTACCTTCAGTACACCTGCCAGACACTTATAGTGGTAGCTTACCTTCCTTAAGAAAAAAAAGGACGAAATGAAAGCCCAGAGCTGATAATGACTAGGGTATAGGGATGCCAGTCAACTGTTTGGGTAGATGTAGATTGGGCACGTCAGATTTTGGACTTCCAATCATTTTATTATTCCAAAAATAAGCCACTGACAAAGATGCTCTGTTGGCAGCTTTTTCATAGAGAACACAGGAGCTCTCAGTGAAGATGGCCATGGCCGAGCAATCGGTCAAAGTCTCGTTTGGCTGGCAGCTAACAAATGTATATGGTGGATTTTAAACTTGACTTCTCACTGTTAAAGAGTTCCTGTCACTAGAACAAATGTGGCCAGTGTTTTATTTCTGCTGTTTTCAAGTTTTGTTTTGTTTTTTATAAACTGCTATGTTCCAGACTTATTTGTATTTTTAGTTAGTCTCCATATTATGCAAATTTGTATGGTCTTTACCAAGGAGACGTTGCTCATAGGAATCTCTGGAGTGTATCTGTAGGCTGTTGTGCATAATTACACAAAGAGAAATGTCCTCTTGTTGAGGTTGGGTTTACTAGTCAGATTTTTTGGTGTACTGTCTGTTATTTACATGGCTATATCACAGACACATTATAACCAATCTACCTTTTCACATGACTTTCTTTTTGCAGACCAATTGTATGCCAAAAAACAGTGACGTCCTATTTTGATCTGCCAATGCCAGTCAATCACCCTGTAAAAATAAAATATATACAATACAGACCAAAATTTTGGATACACCTTCTCATTTAAAGATCTTTCTGTATTTTCAGGACTATGAAAATTGTACATTAAAATTGTACATTCACACTGAAGGCATCAAAACTATGAATTAACACATGCGGAATTATATACTTAACAAAAAAGTGTGAAACAACTGAAATTATGTCTTATATTCTAGGTTTTTCAAAGTAGCCGCCTTTTGCTTTGATGACTGCTTTGCACACTCTTGGCAGTCTCTTGATGAGCTTCAAGAGGTAGTCACCGGGAATGATTTTCAATTCACAGGTGTACCCTGTCAGGTTTAGTAAGTGGGATTTCTTGCCTTATAAATGGGGTTGGGACTAGAAATAAACGGTGTTCGAATCTAACTGTTCGCCAATGTCAAATTCGAGCTGTTTTGGGCGGTGTTCGAGTCGTTCAACGAATTCAAACAATTTGCTTAAGATTCGGCTGTTCGAGTTTCTGTTCGATAACTGTTCGTTCACCAAAAGCCTAACTTGATTTTCACATTAAAACTGTTTATCAATGTTAATAGACTGTTTCAGTGTATAGTGTGCGGGGGGAGCGGGGAATAGAGCTGTGCTGAAATAATGCCGCTCTCAATTTTTTTTCTTTCCCGCATTTACAGTGGGGCGGTGCAGTCTCTCAGCAGTGCACACACAGCAAAGTGCATGTGATGCACACAAGCAAGGGCATGTGTCATTGGCTGTGTATGTCACATGTCCTTGCCCTATAAGAACCAGCCATTTTCCCCGTCGCCACCATTTCCTCACTGCTGCAGCTTAGTGTTAGACGGCACCGCGGCTGCTGTGTGCACTATACAGTATTAGGCCGGGATCACACATGTGAGAAATACGTCCGAGTCTCGCATGGTAATACCGGGCATTGCTGCCGTCACTCAGGAGTGGAGCATGAGGATTCACAGCAATACATGCAGCCTCACGCTCCGCTCCAGAGAGACAGCGGCAATGCCAGGTATTACCATGCGAGACTCGGACATATTTCTCGCATGTGTGATCCCGGCCTAAGAGAGTGAATTGCGAGCGAATTTGCAGTTAGATAGAGAGAGATAGCTTTAGGGAGTCGGGACTAGTTGTAATATCTGCACTTTTCAGGGTAGGTAACAGCAGTTCATAGCACTTTTTTGCCAGGCAGTTCTGTGCTAGTGCTGTGCAAGTGTTTGTCACAGCATTTGGTGTAATCTAGCTCAGCCAATCCTATTGGGCTAGTAGCATTATCTGGTAGTCATCTGAGTAGCCTGCCTGTGAAGCTAGTTACACCTCCTGTGTATCTAATAATTTTTTACTGCATCTAACCCAGTAAATCATTTTGAGCTTAGTAGCAGTGTCTGCACGTCAGCGGAGTAGCCCGCCTGTGAAGCTAGCTACACCGCCTGTGTATCTAATAATTTTTTACTGCATCTAACCAAGTAAATCGTTTTGGGCTAGTACCACAGTTTGGCCACTCAGCTTTGCTTGGTTTCCATCCATAGTTTTTGTGCCAACAACTACAGAGTTGCCAATTAGTTAAGCACCAAAATAAGTGGCAAAAGACCTGCTGCTAGTGGAAAGGGGAATAGGCATGTTGGAAAGGGAAAAAAGGGTTGTGTCCGTGGGGTAGGTGGTAAAGCAACAGTAACATCTGCAGAAGAAAGACCATCTTCCAGCCAAAGTAAGATGTCTACTTCTTTTCGTGGACAATCTGATATGATCCCTTTCTTACGACCATCGCTACGAGCATCGCTACAAATTCCACATGAGGCACAAAAAGAGCAGGTGCTTGAACGGATATCAAGTGCTCCTTCAAGTGGGCTCTCCTCCACCTCAACTTCAACATCACTCCAGTCCTCAGAGGTGTCACCCCAATCGCACTTGCTTCCTCACAGCTCCCAAGTCTCCAGCCGCCCGTCTGAATAAGGGGTAACACAGATGGTTGAGTCTGCAGAGCTGTTTACTCATACTATAGCCTGGGAATCAGGTCTGCTCCAGAGCTTCTGTGAATCCAGATGAGGAAATGATCTGCACTTTGTGGGTCAGATCCAGGCCCAGATGAAGAAGGTTCTGAGCATAAAGTAGACCCTCATTCCCAAACTGTAACTCCTGTTGGTGGAGACAATGAGGAAGATGATGATGAGATTGAGATACCTGATTGGAGCGAAAACTTGACTTTTCGGTCAGGGCAGGAAGAGGTTGGCTCTCAGGATGACGGGTGTGAGAACACATAGGGTGATGATGATGAGGTTGGAGACCCAACTTACTGTCAACCCACAGTCCGCCAGTCCATGAGGTCAGCAGAGGAGGTGGATGAGGATGCTAGTGACAACAAGGTTAGGTTGCACCTTCCTGGACTGAAACAGTACTGGAAGCATGTCAACAACTGCATCCTCAACCACAACTGTGCCTCTGAGCACAAGTCATGGTGGCTCTTCAGGTCACATGGGCTCTAAGCCTTGAATAGCCTGGGCATTTTTTGAGATTGCAAAGGATGACCCAACTTATGTTGTCTGTAAGATTTGTCACCAAAATCTCAGTAGAAGCCAAAAAATGAATAGTTTGAGTACTTCATGCATGAACCGTCACATGGATATGAAGCATAAGTTGCAGTGGGGAGCTGACTGTGCTACAATGCGGCCTAGTGGGCTGGGCCAGCCACTGTCTGCCCCATCAAGTGCATCTGTGGCCTCTTCATCCTCTGTGACTGTGGGGACGGCAGTCGCACATGGTTTTGGATGCAGACCCTCCACCTCTTTACCCGCAACAACCAGTGTGATTGGCAGGTCATCAGTACATTTGCAAGTGGAAACACCTGCTGGTGTTGAGCACTCTCCAAGTTCGAGACCACCACATTTTGATGAAGGCAGCATAACATCTCCACCTGCACCTTCCTCACAGACCAACAGTTTGCCGGGGACACCCTACTCAACTCCGTCTAAGCATGGCAGCCAGCCCTCGGTCCCTCAGATGTGGACAAGTAAAAGACCATTTTCTCCTAGCCATGACAAAGCTTAGAGGTTGTATTTCACCATCTGCAAGCTGTTGGCTACAGAAATGCTGCCTTTCCACCTGGTGGACACAGAGGATTTTCGAGACCTTATGTCTGTTGCAGTGCCCCAGTACCAGATGCCCAGTCACCACTACTTCTCAAAGAAAGCTGTGCCTGCGCTACACCAGCATGTCACACACAACACCACTTCCTTGAGAAACTCTGTGTCTGACAGGGTGCATTTCACCACTGACACTTGGACGAGTAGACATGGACAGGGGCGTTACATGTTGGTGACTGGGCACTGGGTAACTATGGTGACAGCAGGAGAAGGGGCTGCTGTCCAAGTCTTGCCATCCCCATGAGTTGCGCGTCGATCCTCTGTATCTATAAGTTCCTCCACTGCTTCTGCCTCCCCAACCTCGTATCGGTCCTCCACCTGCACCAAAAGCCTGTCTGGTAATGCCACCCACGTTGTAACTGTGCAGAAGGAATCCTGCACACCTCCTTACTGTGCTGTCACCAGGGCTCAACGGCATCAGGCGGTGTTTACCTTGAAATGTCTGGGAAATGTGAGTCACACAGCTGAGGAGTTGTGGTCAGCTCTGGAGACCGAGTTGCATCAATGGTTGTCTACTCTGAATCTGCAGCCAGGGAAGGCCATGTGCGACAATGCTGCAAACCTGGGGTCGGCCCTTCGCTGAGGCAATGTCACACACGTGCCTTGTATGGCTCACGTATTGAATGTGGTTGTCCAGCAATTTTTATCCCACTATCCTGGACTAGATGGTCTTCTGCAGAGGGCACGGTCGCTGTGTGCTCACTTCCGCTATTCGCATCCCACAGCTCAACGACTTAAATCTCTACAGAAATCATTGGGCCTGCCAGTTCACCGGCTGAAATGCGATGTGCCCACACGGTGGAATTCAACACTACATATGTTACAGCGACTGTGGCAGCACCGATGAGCCCTGCTGCAATACGGAATGATGTATAGCCTGGGCCAACGAAATTCAGAGGTGGGGCAAATCACGCTGCAGGAGTGGTCTTAGATCAGGGTCCTATGCATCCTTCTGCACAGTTTTGAAATAGCGACGAAATGTTTAGTGCTGACGATGCCATTATCAGCATGACTATTCTGGTCATTTACATGCTGGAGCCCACCTTAAACAGTATTCGGAGTCAGGTGGTGGGACAAGAGGAGGAGGAACAGGAGGAGTCATATGCGGAAGGGATAATATCTCCAAGGTCCAGACGGTCGGCAGCACCAAGGTGGCTGGCATTGAAGGGTGGGGGAGAGGGATTACCGAGGGCGCTTGGTAGCAGCCAAACTGTTGAGGAAGGTGCAGGAGCCGAGGAAGAAGTGGAGGACGAACTGGCGCTGGGCGTGGAAGACTGGTCATCAGATGAGGGAGACCTTGATCAAATTTCTGTTGTGTGAGGTTGAGGGGGAGGGCTGACGAAAGAAGCATGATTCTCACCTCGCCGCCACCAAGACAACAAGGGCTTGGTCCTCCTGGATGTGCAAGACACATGAGTGCCTTCTTGCTGCACTACCTGCAACATGACAGTCGGATTATCAGAATCCGAAGTAATGCTGACTACTGGGTTGCTACACTCTTAGATTCCCGGTACAAATGTAAATTTGGCAAAATAATTCCTGCTATAGAAAGGGATTCACTGAAACAAATAGTCCCGAAACCATATTAATCTAATAGTATTACCATGCATAAAATAGCATGTATATGCTGAGTAGCATATCTATCAAAGGCAGCAAACGACTCAGAGCATATCTAGAACAACAGGAGGACAAATGAGTCAAGAAGAACATGCCAATATTAAACGTGAAAAAATCTTTATTAAAGGGAACCTGTCACCCCGTTTTTTCAGATTGAGATATAAATACTGTTAAATAGGGCCTGCGCTGTGCGTTACAATAGTGTATGTAGTGTACCATCTTCCTGGGGCCGCGCATGCGCAGATGGAGTGCTCCGCGGCACGGGGCTTCAGGAAAATGGCCACGGGATGCCACGCGTGCGCAGAAGAGATCGCGGCGGCCATTTTCCCAAAGCCGAGTTTGCATCTCGGCTTTGGGAAAATGGCCGCCGCGATCTCTTCTGCGCACGCGCGGCATCCCGCGGCCATTTTCCTGAAGCCCCGTGCTGCAGAGCACTCCATCTGCGCACGCGTGGCCCCAGGAAGCTGGCCGCCCCCACCGATGACGGGGTAATAGCGCAGATCATGCGCTGCTCCTTCACGTGCGCACAGTGGATTCGTCACTGCGACATGCGCACACCACTACGCCACCAACGGAAAGCTGGGGAAGAAAAGAGCGATGTCACCACGCCCACCTGACCAGACCAGCCTGATTGACAGGCGAAAATGGCGACTTTGGTAATGTATTGCGCAGCATAGGTGGGGAATCAGGGTACACTACATACACTATTGTAACGCTCAGCGCAGGCCCTATTTAACAGTATTTATATCTCAATCTGAAAAAACGGGGTGACAGGTTCCCTTTAAATACAAATGAGATAAAAACAGAACTGTTATAAAACGTATTACAGTTCAACGGGGCAATCAATATATCATTGCTCCGTTGAACTGTAAATATGTTTTATAACAGTTCTGTTTTTATCTCATTTGTATTTAATAAAGATTTTTTCACGTTTGTTTAATATTGGCATGTTCTTCTTGACTCATTTGTCCTCCTGTTGTTCTAGAAGGGGATTCATGCATGCAGGAGTATCAGCAGAGACTGTTACAGAATCTTACATCTACTTTTCCACAAAACACCAGTGGTGCACATAGTGAATCTCTGAGTTCTTCTAACTGGCCAACCGTGGGACTGTCGAGTCATCACTCAAACCGTAACAGTATCATCGTATCTGGTGGTAACAGCAATTTTTTCCAATCGTTTCAACAATTTTTTAGACCATCCTTTGCAAGGCCACAGGAGACAAGAAGTCTGATGCATAGCCAATGCCTAGAGAGGATGGTACCGGAGTATCTCCAAGTTAACATCGATGCCATGACTGTGGAACTGGACCCTTGCTCATTTTGGGCTTCCAATCTGGAAAAATGGCCTGAGCTCACCACTCATGCCTTGGAGATCTTGTCGTGCCCCGCAGCCAGCGTTCTCTCTGAACGTGTGTTCAGCGCTGCTGGTGGTGTGCTAACAGATAAGCGCACACGGCTGTCCAATGAGAATGTAGACAGACTAACGTTCATCAAGATTTTCAAATCCTGGATCCACAAGGACTTTTCTACCCCTGTGTCATTCTGTGGAGACTAAAAGCTTGATGATTTTTGAAAATCACCTCACCAACCATTTTAAGAAATTCTGGGGAAATTGATGCCACTTAAGTGGTGTCTGTGGCCCAATTTTTGGAAAAAAATGGAGACTCTTTTTCGAGTCCCCTTGCTGTGTTTTACATGACGTTGGCATCGTCAATTCCATGTGGGTGGGGTCACTCCCCCCTTTTAACCTTTTGAAACTACATACACTATGGCTTGGGTTAACAGAGAAGGTTAAGTCTGCAGAGCTGTTTACTCATACTATGGTCTGGGTTTCAGATGTCTGCTCCAAAGCTTCAGTGTCTGCTAGTCAGCAGAGTAGCCCACCCATGAAGCAAGCTACACCGCCTGTTTATCTAATTACTAATTTTTAACTGCATCTAGCTCAGGCAATACTTTGGGCCTAGTAGCAGTGTCTGCTACTCAGCAGAGTACCCTATCCATGAAGCAAGCTACACCGCCTTCTTCCTTTCTCAATCTAACCCCTCGGCTCTGGGGTGTCCGCTCTCCCTCCAGCTCTCTTCTTCTCACAGGTGGACTACCATGTGTATTCACACTGTGGCAAATCTTTTGGGCCCAGGCATAAGAAGTCATCGAGGCAATGGATAATATGTGCCCCCTTAGAAACGTCCATGACGACCCATTCGAGAAAGCAACTAAACTTCTCAAATAGTGAGCAGAATATGGAGCACCCCATGGACAAACAGCGAACTATGTAGTATGCTCCTTCACAGAAGCAGCCCAATCGGCGGATACTTTTCTGAGGCATAGGTAGTAACCGGAATGCCCCCTCAATGTCTGTTTTGGCCATTTTGGTGCCCCTTTCTAACTTCTTGACCCACCTGATTGCCTCGTCGAAGGAGGTACAGTATATAGTACTGTACTTGGTTCCGCGTCGATGTTGTCATTTACTGACTTGCCCCTTGGATATGATAAATGGTGGATAAGTCTGAATGTATTGGGTTGCTTTTTTGGCACGACTTCCAACGGGGACACCACTATGTCTTCTAAGGAAAGTGTTCTGAATGGACCCGCCATTCTACCTAAAGATATTTTTTTTTATAAATTTTGTCACGACATCTGGGTTTTGGTAGGCTGATTTTAGATTTTTACTCCAGCCTTTCTTGATTTTAGAAGGGCATGACATATCTGTGTCTCCTCCTACTTTTACTCTTCCACCTCTTTTCTTTTTGCATGACTATATGTACTTGTGACTTTTCCATATGTTTGTTGTGTCTTCTGAGCATTTTGTCAGCTTTTGGACACCTTTTAAGGTGTTTTCTATGTGTTTTCTATGTGTTTGTATGTGTTTGTGTTTGCTTGCCATTGGTTTCAATGGGGTTCGACGGTGTTCGTCGAACGTTCGCCGATCGTTCGTCGAACACGCCCCAATTCCACGAACCGAACTCGAACACTTGGGGGGGTTCAACACAAGTTAGGACCTCAGTTGTGTTGTGCAGAAGTCTGATGGATACACAGCTGATAGTCTTATTGAATAGACTGTTAGAATTTGTATTATGGCTAGAAAAACGCAGCTAAGTAAAGAAAAACAAGTGGCCATCATTACTTTAAGAAATGAAGGTCAGTCAGTCTGAAAAATTGGGTAAACTTTGAAAGTGTCCCCAAGTGTAGTGGCAAAAACCATCAAGCGCTACAAAGAAACTGGCTCACATGAGGACCGTCCCAGGAAAGGAAGACCAAGAGTCACCTCTGCTTCTGAGGATAAGTTTATCCGAGTTACCAGCCTCAGAAATCGCTCAGATTAGAGACCAGGTCAATGCCACACAGAGTTCTAGCAGCAGACGCATCTCTACAACAACTGTTAAGAGGAGACTTTGTGCAGCAGGCCTTCATGGTAAAATAGCTGCTAGGAAACCACTGCTAAGGACAGGCAACAAGCAGAAGAGACTTGTTTGGGCTAAAGAACACGAGGAATGGACATTAAACCAGTGGAAATCTGTGCTTTGGTCTGATGAGTCCAAATTTGAGATCTTTGGTTCCAACCACCGTGTCTTTGTGCGATACAGAAAAGGTGAACGGATGGACTCTACATGCCTGGTTCCCACCGTGAAGCATGGAGGAGGGGGTGTGGAGGTGCTTTGCTGTTGACACTGTTGGAGATTTATTCAAAATTGAAGGCATACTGAACCAGCATAGCTACCACAACATCTTGCAGTGGCATGCTATTCCATCCGGTTTGCGTTTAGTTGGACCATCATTTAATTTTCAACAGGACAATGACCCCAAACACATCTCCTGGCTGTGTAAATGCTATTTGACCAAGAAAGAGAGTAATGGGGTGCTACACCAGTTGACCTGGCCTCCACAGTCACCAGACCTGAACCCAATTGAGATGGTTTGGGGTGAGCTGGGCCGCAGAGTGAAGGCAAAGTGGCCAACAAGTGCTAAGCCTCTCTGGAAACTCCTTCAAGATTGTTGGAATACCATTCCCAGTGACTACCTTTTGAAGCTCATCAAGAGAATGCCAAGATTGTGCAAAGGAGTCATCAAAGCAAAAGTTGGCTTCTTTGAAGAACCTAGAATATAAGACATAATTTCAGTTTTTTCACACTTTTTTGTTAAGTATATAATTCCACATGTGTTAATTCATAGTTTTGATGCCTTCATTGTGAATGTACAATTTTAATAGTCATGAGATTACAGAAAAATCTTTAAATGAGAAGGTGTGTCCAAACTTGGTCTGTCAGGTAGTAATGGCCGAAAGTGTTGACACCCTTGAAATTGTACCAGAACATGTTTTGTTATACGCATGTTTATTTTCTTTGTGTGTTTCGGAACAGCACGAAAAAAAGGGAAAAAGGCAAATTGGACATACTGTAATTTCACACACAGCCCAAAAATGGGTTGTACAAAATTGTTTGCATCTATTTAAAAATGTGAATAAACAACTTTGTTTCAAGCCTGTGATGCTCGTTCAAACCCCCCTGCGGCAAGTAACATGTATGGACAATAGGAAAATCACTCCTGAAACAAAATAAAAATGGGAGAAGTTGACTCAATCTTTGCATTGTGTGCTTGTGTTTGCAACACTAAGCATGGAGACCAGAAAAATGAGAACATAACTGCCTGAGATCCAAAATTGTTGAAAAATATCAACAATCTCAAGGTTACAAGTCCATCTTCAGAGATCTTCATGTTCCTTTGTTCATGCTACCAAAGGACAAAGGATTTTGGGTTGCAATGTAGTGCGGAGTGTTAGAAAGCTGGGTTTGCGTCCTAGTTCATGGGACTTCCACAGGACAATGACCCCAAACAAACTTCAAGAAGCATCCTGAAATGGATGGAAACAAAGCACTTGAGAGTTCTGAAGTGGCCAGCAATGAGTCTGGACCTAAATAACATTGAACACCTGTTGAGAGATCTTAAACTTGCTATGGGGAGAAGGCACCCTTCAAATATGAGAGACATGGAGCAGTTTGCAAAAGAAGAGTGGTCAAAAATTTAATTTGAGAGGTGTGAGAAGCTGTTGATTCTTATAGGAAGCGATTGATTGCAGTTATTTATTCCAAAGGGTGTTCAACCAAATATTACCCGTATATACTCGAGTATAAGCTGACCCGAGTATAAGCTGAGACCCCTAATTTTGCCACCAAAAACTGGGAAAACTTAATGGCTCGAGTATAAGCCTAGGGTGTAAAATTAATTGAGACATCAGTAGAGTAAGTGTTTTTTAATATCCATATTGAATCAGGAGCCCCATATAATGTTCCATACATTTCATGATGGACCCATAAGATGCTCCATATTAAAATATGCCCCTTATAATGCACAAATGTTGATTATGACACCATAAGATTCTCTATAGACACATTTGCCCCATATAATGCTGCACAAATGCTGATTATAGCCCCATAAGATGCTCCATACAGACAGGCTTATACTCGAGTATATATGATAAGTTCAGGGTTCCAACAATTTTGTCCGGCCCATTTTTAGGGTTTAGTGTGAAATTATGTCCGATTTGCCTTTTTTTGTGTTGTTCATATACATACAAAGTAAGTAAACATGTGTATAATAAAACGTGTACTTGCAATAATTTTTTGGGAGAAATACTTCATTTGCTGGAACAATTTTAAGGGTGCCAACACTTTCGGCCTTGACTGTAAATGTGTTTGTCTGCTTGTCATAGTTTACTCTTTATTAGGTAGAAGCTAAGAATTTTTAGTTTCAAATGGGAAAACTGAGAAATTACAATAAATAAATAAAAAGCCATACTCTGGGAAGCATCGGGAATAAAATAAGAGCAAAAACATAAAGGAAATCTGTCACCAGGAAAATCTGCAAGCATGCTATATAGCAGGAAGAGCATAATAGATTGATATACAATTTTGTGAGAAATGATTAAGTATAACTTGTGTTTTTATAATTTGAACTCCTGCTCTTTCTGGGATTTTTGGTCCAGTGGGTCCGATTAGTGATTAACAGTAGTGATGAGCAAGTTGATCGGGTATTCCAAAGCATGCTCGGGTGGTCTCCGAGTATTTGTAACTGCTCGGAGATTTAGTTTTCATCCCCGCAGCTGAATGATTTACAGCTACTAGCCTGCTTTATTACATGTGGGGATTCCCTAGCAAACAGGCAACCACCACATGTCCTCCAGCATAGACTTCTGTGTGTGTCAACCTCACCTCCTCCCTTCTCACACGTTGAGACAGATTTACTATTGGAGTCCAGCTCAACTTTGGACAAAAGTAGGCCTTGGCTTAGCTGATTTGTGGGAAAACATTTGGCCTGAAAGTAAGGCAACCAAGAGAAGGGTTTATGTTAGACATAAGTGTTCGCACAAGTGCCAAATTTATAATCCAGCATGAGCCCCCCTAACAAAATGTGGTGCATTTTCGTACTGCTAGTGTAGGTTTATGCTATTTGTCATACAATATTAGTATATTTGCCTTAATTTCTTTTTACTTTTGCTCGTGTAATGTGTTTTCAACATTACAAGTCTCATATTTGTCATGTTTGTTTAAGTAATAACAGATTCTGCAGTTTCAGATGATGATGATCCAGGGAACTAGTCAGATTGCTCTATGGAGTCGGGAAGGAATTTTTCCCCTAATATGGAGCTATTAATGTCTGCCCCATGGGGCTTTTGCCTTCCTCTGGATCAACATGATAGGCAATAGGTTGAACTTGATAGATTTAAGTCTACCTTCAACCTTAAAACTCTGAAAGTGCGATGTAATAACTACATATGGCGGGGTGGTGGGGTTCTTCTGACAAGTGTACGCATTTTTTTCAAAATAATAAATTTCAAAGTTTATCATTTTTACTGGTTCTAATAATATATAGAAAATGTACAGTAACTGAACTGTTCTTTAATAGGGTAACTGACTGAGATATAAAACCTTTAATAAAATTATCCTCTCTACTGGTCAGTAGAGCACCCTCCATTGAGCCGCTGACTGCCCTCCTTCCTACCGCCATGCTCAGGATTTAAAGTGATATTAATGGCTTTACTTTATATTACAGTTGATTTATAAGATAACATGGGATCGATCTTAGAGTAATTGATTTTAGGAAGGTATATTTAATGTGAATTTGTACTTCTGCATATTGTTTCATAGAGCAAATACCAAAATGTGAAGTTGCATTGTGTTGCTAATCTAAGTGTTCATCATTTTATATCAAACACTAGGCTGGAATTTATGTATGAATTAATATTTTTTAAAATATCCTAAAGTAATATTGTTTTTTTTTTTTTTTTACCATTAGGAGCAACCAAGGATTCATGCACATGAAGCTCTCGCGTACCAAAGAAAATCAGTATGTTCTAGGACAGAACAGCTCACCTTTTGACAGCGTACCAGAAATAATCCACCACTATACCAGCCGCAAGTTACCAATTAAGGGTGCTGAACACATGTCGCTGCTCTACCCAGTTGCAATACGAACATTGTAACAGCAAGCATGTGGATGTATAAGGAACCTAGAATGTCGAAAGGACCGATCAATGAAGTTTGGGTTTTTACTCTTCAGTCTCCCTCAAGCAGTGTCATAACCTGCCATCACCAAAACAACAAATGGAGCGTTAAAGTGTAAAGGAGAAAAAAAATAACATCCATCCTTGATTTTCTAGATTTAATTTTCTTCTCTTTGGTGTAGTGAATGGAAGCTAGAACTCATAGAATGTTTTGTGGCAGTCCTTTCTTTAAGTGGATCTTCTAAAACAAATACTGGCTGCTTTTTTTTTGCTTCTCATAAGTTGCCAAGCAGTAAGAAACTAATAACCCAGCTGAATGGGCACCAACCTGTTCTTATATTTGAGGTCTGGGGCTGTAACGTCCCGAATGTTGCAATACTTCTATAAACAATATGAAATGCTTGTTATTTAAGATAAGAAAATGTATTTCCTGGTATTACTTCTATAACATCGTTATCAATGAGAGATTGAGATGTGAATCCTGGTCTGCAGTGCGTGTGAGCGTGTGTAACGATATCTCATCAAAAGTTCAGCAATACTGTATAATGTTGTCAAGGTGTGAAGAGGCCAAGAGAATGGAGCAGATTGTAGAGCTTTCCTTTTCTTTGGGGCATAAAGAAGGCAATAATAACATAGGTTTATTTTTGTACATCTGGCTCTATTAAGACTTCCAGCATTATCCAGTAGACCATTTTTTTAAAAAGATGTTTCCTTCTGTTCGATTCTGTTTAGCCATCTACTCTAATTAATTTATCTGCAACTTTAAGGGGTTGTCCGAGCTTGTGGTTCCAGTCTGTAATCACGCTTTGTTACTTCAGACTTGTGAACCCTCGCAGCTTGCTCAATGCATGCTGTCAGTACTCATTATGCACAGTGCAGACGGTCAGGATTCGCCCCTGCCGGAAACAGCTGGTCCCGTAACCGCAAGTATGCGATTGGCATACAAGTGAATTAAGCAAGGCCGGATACATCTAGTCAGAATGTGGCTGGAAATATGCAAATCGCATCCTTGCAGTCACATGACTGCCCACTTCAGACACCGGAGAATCCTGACAGCGCACAATGTGCCCACTGTGAGGATTCATAAATCTACAGTCACATAGAGTGACTGCAGACTTGAACCACAAGCCTAGACCACCTCGTTAACATTTTTTAGATCATGCCTTACATTACATTAAAGGGTTATACCTTACCCTAAAAATAACAAAACAAATGTAGCAGATTGGATGGGATAAGAGATAACTACCCTCAGTGATCTCTGGACTCCCAGCGATCAGCAATTTATTTCCTATCCTATGGATAGCGTATAAGTTGTTTTGCAGGGAATAACCCTTTAATATCCATTTTTTTCACCATTTCTGCTACTGGGTATCTCTTTTGATCCCGACACAAATTTCTCTTTTATTTTGGGTAATTATGTGGAACCTACATTAAAATAAAGAAAATTGAATCCAATGAAAAGCAAATGTTTTTCAAGTCTTAAAAAGTGTTCATCTCTAACTTTCGTATAGCTATAACTAATAGGAGATTTCTTCAATTCACTCACTGAAATAAATAATAATGATCAGTAACATTAGATTTTGTTTATTTGAATGTATAATTTGTCATTCTGAAAGATGTATACTAAGCTAATTACATTCTAACTTGTATAAAATATTTTATACAACGACTTAAGAATGTGGAAATGAAGGTAAAAGGAGCAAGATTTGATTATTTAAAATCTGTAAATTTCAAGATTTGATACATTTTAAGATCAATTTCTTAAATGGGTTTCTTCAACAGTTTGGTGGAATATTTCTAGAGCACTTTGCTAATTGGTGACTAAAACATCCATAGACAATTCACAAATGACTAAGTGGATCTGTCACCAGATTTTACATTGCAAATTGTATACTTTATTAAATCTCTTTTATACCCAATGAGACTGGTGTATTTGTTTGAAAATCCAAATCATTATGTCCATATAATCTTTATTGAAAGTTTCCTTGCCTCGTATTAAAATGGTCATTGTAATCTAGAGATCATATAATAATTCTAACATGGATTTTCAAATTAATTTCACTATCCTCACCAGGTATAGGATCTATTTAATAATAAAAAAAATAAAAAATAAAGTAGATTTAAAATATAAGAAATAAAGACAGAATAACTGTAAAACAATTTTCACATATAACTGTATGGAAATTAATTGAGACGGCAGTGTTGGTAAGATTCCATGAAGTGTTGGCTGTGTTGCAAGACTGGTCACAGGTATGACCATCTTAATTTCTTGTCTTCAAATATCCCTTTTTCAAATGCAATTATCCCCTTTGTAAAAAAAAACAAAAAGAAATACTATGCACTGACCTCTCACACCAGCAATCCCAGCATCGTGGCTTGCGCGACATTGTTATGCCACGTCAGCTCCGCAGCCATTCAGCTCCCGCTATTGGGTTGGTGCTCTCTTACCACTTCTGCTTGTTTTGAAGTTCATCCGAAAGTGTGAACCTCAGACAATTGGTAGAAGTGATAGCCCAGCAGTAGTTAGTGACCACTAATTGTCTGCTCAGACGGCAATGTCACGCAAGGCCTGGGAAACTTCATGACAATATCACTGGATCGGTGCTGGTGCCGGAGATGAGTATATAGTGTTTTTTTTGGGGGGGGGATTTTTTTTGAGCAGACTCAGTACACTGTTATCCAATATATATGACCAGCTTTAATTTAGAGCAAATGAACTAATCATTCTACCATTATATTCATAAAATGACCTAGTGCTATTGAATTATGTTTAACAAGTCAAATTGGAAAAATCAAAAACTGCTGTAAATCGACCACACTAGAGTGTTGGATTAAATGTCCACATAACTTACACAGTTTTCTCATTTTTATTTTAGTATGAAATAATTCATATTTCCCTTCTGTCTGTTTTTAAGTGTTTGCTGGAAGCACAGCTGATATTGAAATTGCAAAATGCTGACATATTCCCAGATAAGGAATCTTGCAGTGTCAGCCTTCTGCTTTTTACTATATTGACACATTTGCTCTTACATATTTTTTACGATTTAGGTTATTAATCTCTAACAGCAGAGTGTTCCCTAACATGATGTGTAGCTTCACAGACTTCAGTCGAACCTAGTTGTCATTGCCTATATCTGTCATCTTTAATTTATTTTAGGTTTCCTGTATCTTGTTACCCGATTCACTTATATGTTCAGCGGGTGTAACGTCTGGGTACTTATGCCCGAGGGTTGGAGGAATCTGCTCTTTCTTGCTCTCGTAATGTTTGTGTTTTTACTGCTGTTACAACTTTGCATTTGTGACTTTTGCCTTGTAAAATAAAAACTGTATATTTAATGTAATAATGTTATCGTTAGACTTATTTTATATTCTATTTCCATCAAAGTCCAGACATAGCGCTCATCATGAAAAAAAAAAATATTCGGTGTTAATTTTGAATTATGTTTCGACAAAATATTTGATTCAATGTACATAAAAAGACATAGATGCGAAAGTTAACAAAGATAAGAAATGAGGCCTCTTTCTGGTGATTCACATTACCAACTACACGAGGTTCTAATGTCCAGATCCCATTTACTACATGACTGCATTTTCCCACTATAGTCAGAGATCCCATATTTCTAGGATATGCTATCACTTACTGTTTGTGGGGGTTCTGTGGAGACCCATCAGTAACCATTGAAATTGAAGGTCAAGCAATGCTGTTTCTTGACAGTATTTCTTTGGAATAGGTCTCCTCTCCTCAGGGGCACCATATAGACAGTCATCTGGTAACAACAAACATTTGTATAGTTCTTTTCTCACAATGGATTCAAAGGCCCCGATCCATAAGTGTATTCTTCAGAAATCTCACCTAAAGCATTTTGATAAATCTCAAAAATGAGCATAACTTTGAGGTTGTGCAAAAATGTTGTAACTTTTGGTGTCTTCACACCAGCTCTTCCCAGCTCCACAAAAATGGGTAGATCTGGAGTGGGCAGGAGCAGAACGAGGGGTGTGATGCCACAGCTCGTCTAATTCATGATGAGCTGTGACATACTTTACGTCATAAATCTAACTCCAGTCTCTGTCACATGCCACTTTTCAGACACACATGATTTGTTAAAAGGCTTGCACTTCGTAGTGAATCAGGCTCCTATGACTCCAGCACACCCCCTCATGAAGGCTGGCATAAACATCACTGGTCTTGATTAATCTATTGTACATACACCCTTGTTTGCAATTATTCTTGTGGAAGCCATTATCAAATTAAATATTGTTCAATAATATATATAAATTTGAAGAGAGAGCTCATGGGACCATCGGCATGGAGCTAGGAGAGCTTTTGGCTGACCAGCAGTCATCATCTCCAAGTTCTTTATTACTGACAGATTTTCACATTTCGAGCTGAAGATGACATTTTTCCGAGATTACTTTGAAAGTGTATCTGACAAACAGATGACACCATCGACAAGCTGAGAATGGATTCAAGGATTTTGGAATGCCACCTTGAAATGTGAATTTATTTTAATGATCTCCTGTGAGAGGAAAAGGAAAAGTTGTTGAAAGTTCTCAGGTACTCTGACCTCTCTAAATCTAAAAAGGAATGATGCATTTTAGATTCAGCCTTTGTTTATTGAACTACTTTACTGCAGCAATGAATTCATTTTCAGAAAGCTTTTCAATTTTACTGATGGACAGCAAGGTCAGCAGCCTGATGTCTCTACTTTGCTAACCCACTCATCCGTCTTCAGAAACCTTTCACACACTCTTATATCCCGTAATAGAACTACATGTTTCTAAAGACAGAACTGTTGTAGTATTTTGTTTTTATTTATTCACATGTACAATACCATCCTAGTAATAATAATATAATTTTTTTATGTCACAGAGCAAAATTTAGAGTAGAATGGAAAATAATCCAATTGTAAATGCTTCAGTTTTTCTAGACTACATATAGTCACATATCCACTAGATAGGTCTGGTGCTTACTGTTGCAACCCCAGCCAATAATTCTTTCACTAATGTACCCATTGGATCAATGACCCATATGTATGTGAGTAGCCAAATTGTACCTTTGCATACACACCCGTGTGGAAAATACAATCAATCTTGTTGGGATACAAAATGTTCTTTAACACCAGGTAAAAACAAATCCATATTTCATTAGTTTTTAATATGTGTATTAAGAATATGTTTGCTTGCTTGCACTACAGTTACTTGTGTTGGTCAGTTTTTGGGCTCATACCCATCACCATAAAAAAAGGTCCGATTTCGCTTCAGAAAAGTGGGATGAGTGTCATACAAGAATCATGCGATTTTCATGAGTATAATCCAAACAATCCAATTTTTAACACCTAGCATCCAATTTAGATCTGATTTACATGCGAATGCGATCTGATTGCATAGCGATTTTAACATGATTAGATAGATATACAGATTGATAGAAACAGAGATGTAAACATGTAAATGAGATACGCAATGAGTGCTTTGTGTGTGTAGTTTACTGTACATGTTTTTATTACCTTTTTGTAATGGTGTGGGATCCCCAGAAGAGTTATTAGCCAGCAGAGGGAAAGTAGACAGCTGGGGCAGATATTTATAGCCAGGGAAGGGGTAACACCCTTGGAGTTTCCTACACTATTAATATCAGCTCACAGCTGTATAATTAGCCTTTCCTAGTTATTAAAATGGGGGACCACCCCAAAAAAATGATGTACAGTCCATCTATAATTAATATCCAGCCAAGGCTAGGCAGACACCTGTGGGCTGATATTATTAGCCTAGGAAGGAGCCATGGATATTTGCCCCCTCCCAGACTAAAAACATCAACTCTCAGCTGCCCCAGAAAGGAGCATCAATGGGATGCCCTAATTCTGGCACTTAGCCTTAGCCTTCTTTCCTTGGTACAGAGGCAAGTGAGGTGATGGGGCATTGATGTCATCTTTGTATTGTCAGGTGTCATCAAGCCCAGATGTTAGTCATGAAGAGATGTCTATAAGATGCCCCCATTACTAGCCCCATAGTGGTATTGTGTAAAAAACACACCCAGAAAAAAGTACTTTAATTGAAATAGTGACACAGACTCCTTTAACGAATCTAAATTAAATGAAACCAGTTATACTCACCTCAATGCCCAATCCATTGAAGCCAATATCCTCTGTAAAAGAATTAAAATAATAAACAACCATATTCCTCACCTGTTTGACGAGAAGATAATCCAAGTGTCCTGCAACAAGTCTACCTCTGATACATCTTGATGGCAGGCTGAATTGTCTCATGATGCAATTATAGAGCCTGCCATCCAGCAGATACACTGAGCTGCACATGATTGCTCAGCTCATATCCAGGTTCATAGGTTCATATCCAATGAGTATATGCTAAGCAGATAACCTAAATTGGTATAGTTACTAAATATGGATATATTATGAATAAAGAGAACCCTATCAGTTATGGGAACATTGCATGAAGTAACAGTAGATTAACTTATGAATTTCTACTGAATACACAGTACTATGCAAACATTTAGGTATGTGTGGAAGAAATGCAAAGTGAGAATGATTTCAAAGATCAAAGTGTTAATAGTTTATTTTTAACAACTCACAAAATTCAGTGAATAAATTAGAGAAATTTAAATCAAATCAATATTTTCTTGACCACTCTTTGCCTTCAAATTAGCATGAATTCTACTAAATACACTTCCACTCAGATTTTGAAAGCACTTGGCAGAGAGGTTGTTCCAAACATCTTGGAGAACTGGCCACAAATCTCTTTTAGTTGTAAGTTTGTGCAAATTCTTCTATCTCTGTGTGTAGTACCAGACAGATTCAATGATTGTGACATCAGGACTCTGTGTGGCCATACCAGCACTTTCTTAACCCCTTGTTTTTCTTTATGCTGAAGATAATTCTTAATGCTTTTGGCTGCATTTTTATGGTCATCATCAATATAATAAATTTGAAGCCATTGAGACACCTCCCTAATGTTGTTGCGTGATAGATAAGTATCTACTTGTATTTCTCAGCACTGAACTTACCAGGGATGCTGAGTCACTATTCGCGGACAATCTACGATACAGTGTAGTCAGGAAGTCCGAGGTCAGATACCAGGACAGCTCATAGTGCAGAGGGGCAAAACAAAGGCATGGTCAAGTCACAGTTCAGGGGTCAATTGCCATGAGGGTATGTCATGATAAAAGGATAATAGAAGTGGGTAGTTAGAGGACCAGTTAGGTATCTGAGGTCAGATAGCATCAAGAGTAAAAGGGATAATGCGCAGGAAAAGCCAAGACAAATCCAAGGTCCGGCAACAAGATAGGAAATCGGACTCAGAGCACTGAGCACACACCCACTGAGAAAAGCTACAACTAACAATGGTCGGCTCATAGCTAGTCAATTAAATAGCTAGCGAACTATCAAGAATTGGAGACACATGGAGGAATGCACACAGACTAGGGCAGCAGTAGGGCTGTCAATCAAAATACTGGCAGCCCAGCATGTCCCAGCCTTAGAGTCTACGACTGGGATGGCACCATACTGACAGTCCAGTACACTCCAGATTCTATAGGGTGGCTGAGCTGTTACTCATAGTGTCGCTAGGACACAGTGATGAAACCTTGACAGTACCATTAAGCCTAACCAAAACCTCTACTCAATTTGTTGAAATGTAGCCTAAAACTTGCAAAGAACCTCCACCATGCTTCACTGTTGCTTGCAGACACTAATGTACTGATCTCCTTCCCTTTTGTGAACAAACTACGGTATGTTCTTATTTAACATTTTACTTCTTGTCTAGAGTACTTCTCATTTTTTACTGCACCTCTGCTCTTAGATTTTTATGCATAATTGTGTAATTTCATCTTGTTTCTATCTAGAAGGTTTGATTCTTGGCTGCAATGCTTGCATGAAGACCAAAGAAAACTTCAGGACAGATTTTGTCAATTAGTTAGTACATAGGTGTAGTTAAGTCCTACTGGCTGCTGCCAGTGCTGCGTTGATTGAACTGCTGGACATCTTCTGACTTCAAAGGGATGTAAACATGATGTATCTTTCATCAGCTACACTAAGTTTCCTTGGTCTACGTTACTCAACATTGCTTCTTTCTGGGAGCTTAATCAAAAGAGCTTGAACAAAAAATCTTGAAACCTAAGTCCGCTTTGAAATCTTTGGTGGGAAAAAACCTATTTCATAAAATGGTCTTCCAAAACCTCACATTTGTAGCAAATTTTGGCTGTTCCTCACCCAGTTTAAAGCCTGCTACACAGCTATTTCGTCGAGGCTGGGGATGGCAGCCTTCTTCCTCCATTAAAGGCCTGCACCCAGCCACGCCTCTTCCTTCAGCTCTGCCTATCTCTGCATGCATCCTGCGAACCCTATCTTTAACATTGGGTACACAGGCCATGTGAATGTATGCAGATACTCCGCATGCGCCGTTTTGACGCTGCGCCGACCGCAACAAAATGCAATATGTTGCGTTCAATGCAGGTCAGCGCAGCTTCAAAACGAGCTTTCATCCGCAGCCCTGCCAAACGCAAGTATGAAACCAGCCTTAAAGGGAACCTGTCACCCCCCTCAGGCGTTTGTAACTAAAAAAGCCACCTTGTGCAGCACTAATGCTGCATTCTGGCAAGGTGGCTCTTTTAGTTATGCGCCCAGCACACGCTGAAATAAACGCTTATAAAATTTGCCCCCTCATACCATAAAATTGTCCCGGGGCGGGTCTTTCCCCGCTAATCAGACTCACCACAGCCGTTACTCCGGACCTGTGCGCTCCGGGCGCCGCCTCCTCTCGCTTCATTACCGTCCCTGGTGCCTTGTCGATTGGTGGAGCAGCTTAGTATACATTTTTTTGCAAAAAAAGTATCAACTACATACCCTGTTTTTTTTCCATCTTTTGACAAGCACTTGCTTATTACTGTGATTTTTTTTACAGCAGATTATTTTTTACCTCACTGTGCTTTTTTGTGTCTTCAAAGACTAAAAGAAATTCTGAAGAATCACATATTTATGCACAACATAGCACAACATAGCATTTTTTTTTCTGTGCTATGTTGTGCATAAATATGTGATTCTTCAGAATTTCTTTTAGTCTTTGCCTGATGAAGAGACCTGTATAGTCTCGAAAGCTTGCAATTTGTTACCATCTTTTCATTAAAAGGTATCAACCACTGAGGACTCTCAATTCTAAATATTTTTTTTTCATTTGTGAAGACATTCTTATTTTGCAGTATTTTTTCTATACTTACCAAAAACTTTTGCCTTTAGCAAATCTGATTATTTTGCTCAGTGTGACAGAAACATAAGTTTTAAATTCACCAGAATTAGCACAAAGTCTCGTGAGATTTTCTTCCCTGTGAGATATTGGCTATGAAGGGGCTGTTGATCCTATACAGCATCCGAATAACAAAGTGGGACTTATCAGGAGTTGACATGTTTTTCCTTTTTTTTGTGTCGCTGGTCCATAGAAGGTAAATGGAGAATTGGGTTACATCTTTTTATTGTAAATTTACCAAAAAGACAAACTAAGCAAATTAATTCACCAATTCATCCCAACGGGTAGTGAATTTGCAAATTATCAATCAGATGAAAATTCACTTCATACAGAATATTGTTCTTTATTAGCCTTGCAATTTGATGTGCCTGTTTATTATGCAGTTCAAATAAGAAGGATAAACTTCTAAAAGGTTAATCTAAGCACACCTATACCCACAGTCCATATAATTTAAGCCAAATTCATATTCTTAAATCCCACCCAAAAAAGTGAGGCTTTAGTTTAAGGATAAAAACATCTTTATTACAGTCAAATGTAAAATATACAGTATGTGTACATAAACATCTATAAAAATGGGACAGTACAGATAAGGGTGAGTGTACCTGGAAAAAAATACAATAAAATTCTAATGGAAAATACTCAGATAAACGTTGCGCGTAAAATAATAAGAATAAAATAGTTCACAGGGATCAACACAAAAATAAATAACATATAAAGAAATGTAAAAATCTTTTTCACATATACACTGCTCCAAAAAATAAAGGGAACACAAACAACAGAATATAACTCCAAGTAAATCTAACTTCTGTGAAATCAAACTGTCCACTTAGGAAGCAACACTGTTTGACAATCAATTTCACATGCTGTTGTGCAAATGGAGTAGACAACAGATGGAAATTATTGGCAATTATCAAGACACAAAGAGAAAAGGAGTTTGTAGCCAGCTCACCGGCTCAACGCTAAGAGCAAAGAAAAATCGCATGTATATTTCACTTCGTCAGACCCTGACTCATCAGACAATCAGGCCAGTGCGTCAGACATTTCCCTGAATGAAAACAGAGTATACACCCCAAGAAATAACTACCGCCAGCCAAAAAACGCAGCAGGCGGGGGGGGAGAAAACACAAACGACGGGGGAATGACTACACGCAACAAGAAACTGCACAAAAGATAAATGAATATACGAATGTACTTAACCTGTCATCCAGAAGTTTATCATCAGAACAGGTCCAAGTTTTATCCTTGGGATTAAATTTTGTTCCTGACCAGGATTTTGACCTATTTGCAACAATTATGGACACTAATAAATTTATCCGCAACCTGACCATCAGAAAACATTTTTATCAGGAGCAAAATACTGAAGAGGAATTAAGTCAGGAAGGATCTGTAGCACCACCTATGGTGGATAATGAGTACTCACAGATGGACTTTAAAGAACAAGTAGCACTAATTGCGCTACAAGATCTCAGCTCAGATACATTGCTGGATAGTGATCGGGTGCATGTTTCCAAGAATTTTACTACAAAAAATCCCTACTATTATCCAATCCAGGCCAGATCTGAGTGTATGGACAAATTTCAAGAAAACATAGAAAGGGAACTCAGACAATTAAACAAGGAAATAAAAACTAATAATAAATACAACCCTAAGAATATATCTATAAAAAAACGTAACGCTATAAGAGAGCTACAAAATATGCCAGATCTTACAATTAAAATGTCAGATAAGGGAGGGGTGGTAGTGGTATTGGACACAGTGGACTATCAGAAAAAAATGCTGGAACTATTATCTGATCAAATCACGTATAAGAAACTAACAAATAATCCCTCACAAGAAATTATTAAAAAGAGAGATGTCATTATCAAGGAGGGATTCGATCTGGGGGTATTAACTAAAACACAAATGGAATATCTAATAGTTGAATGTCCAGTCACTCCTATAATATATGGGGTCCCTAAAATACATAAAAAAGAGGGGATTCCCCCAATGCGACCCATAGTATCTGGAATCGGGTCCTGCAATGAAAGACTCTGTCAATGGGTAGACTCTCTCCTCCAGCCACTTGTAAAACGTTCCCCTGGATATATAAAAGACTCTAAGGAGGTATTACGTATTTTTGATGGTAAGATATGGCAAAAAAATTATTCCTGGCTCTGCTGCGACGTTATATCTTTATATACATGCATCCCGCACGATCTAGCAATAAGAGCGATCCAATATCACCTTGTCAAATTCAGTCAGTATTCTGAGGATTTGATTGAATATCTGCTGATGGTAATACATTTTTTGCTCACTAGTAACTTTTTTGCATTTGATAATCAATTTTATATGCAGCAAGCTGGAGTGGCCATGGGTGCGAAATACTCTCCCTCCCTTGCTAATTTGGTTATGTCCTTTTGGGAGATGGAGTGCGTTTTTTCCGTGAACAATCCGTATTTGGAATATGTGGCGTGGTATGGCAGATACATTGATGATACGCTCATGATATGGGAGGGTGATGTGTCTGCCATACCGCGCTTCATGGAGTACCTGAATCAGAATGAGTACAATATTAGATTCACGCATAGGGCAGATAGCAAAAGTATATCATTTCTAGATCTGGAGCTCACGGGGCAAATAGATTCAAATATCGTCACCAGAACACATCACAAGCCAGTGAGGGGTAACACAATACTGCATGCCAAAAGCAGCCATAGCAGGCATACAATTAAATCAATTCCGGTGGGTGAGTTCACCAGGATTAAAAGGAATTGCAGCTCAGAAAAAGATCTCAAGGGTGAAATCGAGCAAATAGCAAATAAATTAACATATCGACAATACCCTCAATGGACAATTAATCGGGCCAAAAAAATAGTAGCAGGAAAAGATCGTAAAGAACTAGTTACAGCACAAAAGCATAGAAATTTACAAATGGAACAAAAGCCATACATATGCTTTCAATATAGCCCGCAGTTCGCTAGAATTAGAGATATTGTCAACAGATATTTACCTATTTTATATGAAGATCCGCAGCTGTATAACATACTAAATTCTGGCATTAATGTGGTGTCGAGAAGAGCCCCGACCATTGGTAATAAAATAGCCCCTAGCTTGTTCTGCTCCAAAAATAAATCCATCAGAACCTGGTTAAATTATCCAGGATTTTTCAGGTGTGGCACACGAAATTGTAGCACATGTAAATTCGCCAGTATTGAAAAGACATTTTATAATGCGGATGAAACTATCAAATTTGATATAAAGCAGTACATCAATTGTAATTCTTGCAATGTGGTATACAAAATCAAATGTATAGAGTGTAACCTGTCGTATGTGGGCTGTACGTCCAGAAAATTGAAAACACGCATTAGGGAACACTTATATGACATAGGTAACACTCAGAATAATGACAGGAATATATCAGCAGCATCCAAACATTTTGTTAGGCACCATGCACGCAGCACTGTCACTCTTCAGGTTCAGGGCATAGAACGGGTTAATACCCCTAGTCGGGGTGGTGACATTAGACGCCGGCTTCTCACACGAGAAGCATATTGGATTTTCCAATTGAACACCTGTGTCCCAACAGGATTGAATAAAAGACATGAAGTTATGTTACATTATTGCTGAATGTGATTTTAATCCTTTATTTTTGTTATGTTGTTACATATAGAACAATGATTTTAGATGAAAGGACCTGTCAAATTGCCATGTGACTCAAATGAATGATCTGGTTGGGTGAGCCTCCTTATAAGTAGGAGAAGCTGCCTGATCCAGGTATGGCTTTGATAAAGATCACTCCGATCGAAACGCGTAGCCGTTTATCTCTGTCATCCCAGGCACTTACCGGTGGGAGGTTGCACACCATGGACATTTGGATTTTTTATTTGGATACAATAAACGTCATGTTTTAAGGAGCTGGAATTCAACTTTTTTTTTTTCTTTTCTCTAATTATCAAGACACCCTCAATAAAGGAGTGGTTCTGCAGGTGGGGACCACAGACCACATCTCGGTACCAATGATTTCTAGCTGGTGTTTTGGTCACTTTTGAATGTTGTTCGTGCTTTGGCACTCGTGGTAGCATGAGATGGACTCTACAACCCACACAAGTGACTCAGATAGTGCAGCTCATCCAGGAAGGCACATCAATGCAAGCTGTGGCAAGACGGTTTGCTGTGTCTGTCAGTCTTGTGTCCAGAGGCTTGAGGCGCTACCAGGAGACCAGCCAGTACACCAGGAGAAGTGGAGGGGGACGTAGGAGGGCAACAACCCAGCAGAAGGACCACTACCTCAGCCTTTGTGCAAGGAGGAACAGGAGGAGCACTGCCAGAGCCCTGCAAAATGACCTCCAGCAGGCCACAAATGTGCATGTGACTGCACAAATGGGTAGAAACAGACTCCATGAGGATGGTCTGAGTGCCCGACATCCACATACAGGGGTTGTGCTCACAGCCCAACACCATGTAGGACGCTTGGCATTTGCCACAGAACACCAAGATCGGCAAATTCACCACTGTCGTCCTGTGCTCTTCACAAATGAAAGCAAGTTTACACAGAGGATATGTGACAGAGTCTGGAGATACCATGGAGAGCAATCTGCTGCCTGCAACATCCTTCAGCATGACTGGTTTGGCAGTGGGTCAGTAATGATGTGGGATGGCATTTCTTTGGAGGGCCACACAGCCCTCCATGTGCTCACCAGAGGTAGCCTGACTGCCATTAGGTACCGAGATGAGATCCTCAGAAACCTTGTGAGACCATATGCTGGTGCAGTTGGCCCTGGGTTCCTTCTAATGCAGGACAATGCCAGACCTCATGTGCCTGGAGTGTGTCAGCAGTTCCTGCAAGATGAAGGCATTGAAGCTATGGACTGGCCCGCTTGTTCCGCAGACCTAAATCTGACTGAACACATCTGGGACATCATGTCTCGAACCATCAGCCAATGTCACGTTGCACCACAAACTGTCCAGGAGTTGCCGAATGCTTTAGTAGAGGTCTGGGAGGAGATCCTTCAAGAGAACATCTGCCGCCTCATCAGGAGCATGCCCAGGCATTATAGGGAGCTCATACAGGCACATGGAGGCCACACACAACAACAGAACATCATTTCCTTGTCTTGAGACATTTCCACTGAAGTTGAAGCTGAATTACCAGCCTGTAATTTGATTTTCCACTTTGACTTTGAGTATCATTCCAAATCCAGACCTCTGTGGGATATTTGTTGTGATTTACATTGCTCATTTTTATGTTTTATTGTTCTCAACACATTCCACTATATAATGAATAAAGATTTGCAACTGAAATATTTAAATGAGTGATATCTATGATGTGGTATCTTATTGTTCCCTTTATTTTTTTGAGCAGTGTATATACAGACATAGAGAAATATGGCAACAATATGAAAAGCCATTCATAAACATTACTAGCACTATAGTAGACCAGGTGTGAGGGTTGACAGATTGCACTAAATAGATTTAATGAGGAAGTGCAATCGCAACTCTGGGTCCACCGTGCAGAGATTTAAAACTCTGACTAATGTGAACAATGTTGGAGAATGCAGTGAGTGATTGCTAGCTCGCACAGAGTTTAACATCACTCAGTGAGCAGCTTACGAGGTAGTGTCACTCGCACACAGCAACGAAGCTGATGCTCTGCAATAGAGCTGTGTCACTCGCACACACTGTGCACACTGTGGTCCCACTGTGCCACAAACCAGACTACCCTGGAAGGGGTATGACTGAGCAGCTACCTTGATGTTCACTGGAGCCTCTGATGGTGAGGTCAGGCTTGTGTGGCAGGTAGCTACCAGGTACCACTCCAGGGTGGTTGTCTGGCTTTGGCTGCTGATCCCACTGGGGACAGAACACAGGCAGATACGGCTGAGACACTGGCAGGCAGGTGGGCATGGCTGAGACACTGGCAGGCGGGCACAGCTGACACGCTGGCACTCTGGCAGGACAGGCGGACACGGCTGTTACTCTGGCAGGACAGGTACTGACTAGGTAGGAACCGGAATACAGGCAGGTATATGGAAACAGGTAGGAACCTGACCCATAGGTTGCAGAACCAAAGTAGAACAGGACAGCAAGGAGCAGATGCAAAGCAGAACAACAGGAGGTGGAGCTTAGAGCAGAAACGTAGGAGGTGAAGCTAAGAGCAGAACCGCAGGAGGCGGACCCAAGAGCAGAACCGCAGGAGGCGGCACTAAGAGCAGAACCACAGGGGGCAGAGTTAAGAGGAGAAACGTAGGAGGCGGAGACTAGCAGAACCACAGTAGGCGGAGCAAAGAGCAGAACCACAGGAGGTGGAACCAAGAGCAGAACCGCAGGAGGCAAAGCCAAGAGCAGAAAGGCAAAGAGCCACAGGTTGCAGTGAGCAGAGCAGAGAGAGGCAGAGCCACAGGTTGCGGCAGGCAGAGCAGAGCCGCAAAGTGCACAGAAGAGCAGAACAGAGTAGAGTCAGAGGTTTGCGGTGAGCAGAACAGAGAGACACAGAGACACAGGTTTGCAGCAAGCAGAGGTTGGAATAGACACAAAGGTACGCACAGCTGGGTGGGAAAGGTAAACAGACAAGGAAACAATAGGAACAGATATAGACCAGAGTACAGACAGGATCAGGAATGGGACAAGGCACAGACACAAGGATTTGGACCAAGGTACTAAGCCCCTCTGGGTAGCTGAGGCAAGAGACCCAGGTTCAGACCAGGGTGCAAAGCCTCAGTGGGTGGCTGAGACAGGAGAGGACCTGGCAGCTCCGTAGTAAAACACTAACTGAGCAAGAAAGTTGCTCAGGCCTCCTCCAATGGGTGGGGATGCCTTAAGCATCTGAGGCCTCTTGGCAATTGGCAGGGGACACCTTAGGAAGGTGCACAGAGTCTCAATAAGAATCAGGAGTTGCCAGTGCCGCCCCCTATGCACACAGCCAGGAAGCATGCACAGAGCAGGTGGGAGACATGAGGCACACAGCATGGAACGGGCAGACGACAGAACTTACAGCATGGCCCGGAGTAGTGAGTAATTTGGTATGTAAGGCAGGTGGGGGATGGGAGGCTATGCAGTGATGCCAGCAGGGTTGTTACATACAATAACAAAGCAGGTGCTCGGCAATGAGTTGTGTCACTTGCACACAGTAATGAAAGATATGACGCTAGACATGATCCCTGTTAACTTCACAGAGGATCGAAGCCCACTAACAGAGCAGGTAGCAACAGTGGTCAGACAGTCAGCAACAGCACTCAAACAACTCCTCTCCGAATATGCTGGAATTCTAGTGACATTACACCAGCCCTGAATCCACATGAACACACTCTCCGGAGGTGCCAGAATTCTAATGGCTAACAGCTGACCCTAAGCACATGCTGACACAGACCACACCGTTGCAAAGTACGTACACACATGAAATTAGACTGATAGTAGCACACCAGCACGCGCCTCAATGAACCTTTCATACATACAGCTCAAGTCTAGTCGGACAGGACCTTGCCCGTGGACCAATCCAGAGCTGCCACATCACCAGAGCAGCTGACGACCGACCACCAATAAGATGTTGCCACATCACAAGCATACTCAGTAGAGTGATTTCTGGACTCCAGAGTGTTCGCTTGTCGCTGACTACCGCTGGTTACCACAGGCTTGGCTGAAGAGCCAGCAGTAACCAGAAGAATAGCACGAGCCTGAGCAAGTCGCTGGGACCGACGTCTATGCTCAGCAGCACCCGCAGCAGTCACAGCAGAATGCGAGACTGCAGATGCAGGTAAGGCTTGGGATTGACCCCGTGCAGCGGGAAAATCCCGGTGCCTAACACCATGTAAGCCACTCATCGATATTTTAGGCCATCTAGTTTTAATATCCTATATGATCTTATAGTAATGCAAAATATACACCAACTTTACCTTCAGCATGCATAGCAAGTCCAGGAACCCATCACACCTGCTGCGCGTTTTGCAATGAAAAGCTTTGTTCAGGAAGAGCGGTGGCTGTAACTGCATTTTTGACACTGACTGACAGACATCCCTAATGCTTAATCTGCTGTCAGTCAGCATCAAGAGTACAGTTACAGCCACTGCTCTCCATGCACAGGACAGTGATTAAGCATGTGCCAGTGCCACCCCTATGACTGAACGTCGATTGTTGCTGGAGAGAATAAAGTTAATTTTTCCCAGCAGCTGCAGATTAACCCCATATTATTTTAGATGACATGTTCCCTTTAAATCAGTTGCAGAATGTTGAGCATGGTGATACAGAGATGTCAGAGGAAATGTAAGGTAGTGCAGAACTGTGGAAAGCTTTGTGGGTGAAAGGAATTAGTTTATATTGTACTCTGTAGCAGATGGGTAATCAGTGCATTAACAGGGCTCAAGATGGAGGCATTGATATAGTCAATGGACAGAAATAAAATCCAGGCTGCCACATTCAGGATGGATTGGAGAGGAGAAAGCTTGGCAAGGGGGAGACAGATCAATAGAGTTGCAGTATTCTGTAGAGTTGCAGAGTGAATACGAGCGACAATAAGCGTTTATGCAGTTTTGAAGGTGAGAACAGGTCAGACTGTGGAGATGTTTTTAATATGCAGATGACATAAGCAAGTAAGTTATTGTATATAGGGAGTAAAGAAAAGTTCTGTGGAAAATTTGATCCCAAGACAGCGAGCTTGCTGCTTAGGAGTTATGGTTGAACCATTCAAGAAAATTGCAATATCCACTATATTTCGGTTAGTGTAGGGAGGAAACATGAGAAGTTCAGTTTTGGAGAGATTCCATTTCAGATGGAGGGAAAGCATGTTGTTAGAGACAGCAGAAAGAAAATCCCTGGAATTATGTATTAAATTGGGGGTGAAGTCAGGAGAAGATGTGTAAAATTGGGTGTCACCATAATATAGGTGGTACTGGAAATCAAATCTGCTGATGGCTTGTCCAATAGGTGCAGTATAAAAAGAGAATAGACGAGGTACAAGAGCTAGAAAACATTTCAGTGAACGATAATTCAGAGAGGTAAGAGGAGAACAAAGAGAGAGCAGTTTGTTTGAGGCCAAGAGAATGGAGCATTGTTGATCAACAGTTACAAATGCAGAAGTCAGATCAAGGAGAGAACTGGCAGGGAGTAGTGACCATTAGATTTACCTGTTAGTAGATAGACTTTAGTGAGAAAAGTTTCTGTAGAGGTTAAATAATAAAAAGCAGATTGTAAAGGGTACTCTTTAACCAAATTCAAGAAAAAGAGTGAAAACATCTGTATGTGCACACACAAAGAATGTTCTGGCACTGGCTTATGTCCCTAACCTGGTCTACCTTTCTGGATACTACATGCTTTTTAACAACAGGTATGACAGTTGATATGACCTTGACAGTACCCCTCTATTCAAGATCCCCATAAAAGCCACATGTCCAGCCGTTTTTATTTGTATGCCCTTGATAAAACATTGTCACGATATGTATAGCGACCCCATGAGGGGTTGGTAGCGGAAGGCACAGCAAACACACAATGGGATGGAAAAGGAGGGAGGAAGGCCGTATCAATAGGGAAATTAAGGAATGGTCACCTCCTGTTCAAACCTGAGCTTGTCCCTGCACTCCCCTAACACCCTAAGTGGGTCCTTACCCCCCAGTGCCATCAGGAACCTTGTCCCTCACTAACATCTAGCACTGCCCTGGCTAGTGCACTGGCCTGCAAGGAGTGCTACCTTCACCACTGCAGATTGTAACACATGGGGGACAGTGACAAACACAAAAGGGAGGAGGAGAAAACACCACACTTAGTTTCCAGACAACACTGCCAAACTCAACACCACAGATAGCACAGCAACAGGACTCCAAAACACCTGAAGTGGCTGACACCAGAGAGCTGCTCCTGCAAGACTGATTTCCATAGAGAAGCTCTATCACCAACAGTCAGCTGAGGCATCAGGTGACCATTTAAAAGATGGTGGGAGTGGTCACCACCACATCAGCTGACCCAAAAGCACTGCAGTTACACCAGATTGCCAGTGAGGAGAAAAACTGTCATTAACCCCTGATGGACCTGAAAGGAAAAAGCAACATTTAAAACAAAGAGGAGCCAAAGCTGCCACAAATCCAAAAATGGATAGTGACAAACATAATGTAGAAATTCTACAAAAATTCTTTTTACAAACAAATCTATACATAAAATTCACAAAAATCTACAAACATGTAATTTGCTGACTTACTCTATATCTGGAAAATACATAGTTTTGTTTTTCTACTGCAGGGCACTTGATGCAATGAAACAATGAATTCCAGATCTATCCGACTTGTACGGCATATCCAATGGCTAAGTCATAAATGTCTGAAATGGAAACATCACTTTAAAGCTGTCAGTATAGAACGTAGACAGAATTGAAATCATGCACAGTGGCATGTAACCCCTGGTCAAAATTAATGTTATTGTGAATAGTTAAGCAAATTGAAGATGAAATGATCTCTAAAAGGCCTAAACTTAAAGATGACACATTTCCTTTGTATTTTAGGCAAACAATATTATTAATAATAATAATTTGTTGAAATGTTTTAAATTTTTAAAAATTATGAAAAGTAAAATGGGCAGATGCTAAAGTTTGGGCACCCTTGGAGATTTGTCTGCTCTTATAACTTTGACCAAGATTTCAGATTTTAATTAGCTCATTACAATCATTGATAGGAAAGACAAGGTGATGCAAATTTCCCAGCTTTATAAAACCCTGCCTCCTCTACCCTTGTGCCAAGAAACTGCAGTCATGGCTTTTTCTAAGCAGCTGCCTAGCACTCTGAAAATTGAAAATGGTGGAGGCCCACAAAGCAGGAGAAGGCTATAAGAAGATAGCAAAGTATTTTCTCAGTTCAAAATATAATTAAGAAATGGCAGTTAACAGGAACAGCGGAGGTCAACATGAGGTCTGAAAGACCAAGCAAAATAGACAAATCAGAACTTGACTGCAAAGACCTTCAGAAAGATTTGGCAGACTCTGGAGTTGTGGTACATTGTTCTACCGTTCAAAGACACCTGCACAAATATGGCCTTCCTGGTAGCTATCAGAAAAAAATCTCTCATGCATAAGCACCATAAAATTCAGCTTCAGAAGTATTCAAAAGGACATTTGAAAAAGCCAAATGCATTTTGGAAACAAGTCCCGTGGACTGATGAAGTTAAAATAGAACTCTTTGGCCACAATGATCAAAAGTACTTGTGGATAAAAAGAAGAACACAGATTTTCAGGAATAGAACATCTCACCAACCATTAAGCATGGATCAATTATGCTTTGGGGTTGTGTTACAGCTAGCGGCACGGGGAGCATTTCATGAGTAGAGGGAAGAATGGATTCAATGAAATTTCAACAAGTTCTTGATGCAAACAAAACACCATCTGTAAAAAAAAGCAGAGGTTGAAAAGCAGATGGCTTTTACAAATGGATAACAATCCTAAACACAAGTCAAAATCCCCAATAGACTACCTCAAAAGGCGCAAGCTGAAGGTTTTACAATGGACCTCACAGTCCCCTTGATCTGAACATTATTGAAAATCTTTGATAAGTCCTCAAAATAGCAGTGCATGCAAGACGACCCAGGAATCTCACAGAACTGGAAGAATTATCCAAGGAAGAATGGATGAAAATCCCTCAAACAATAATTGAAAGACTCTTGACTGGCTGCAGAAAGCATTTACAAGCTGTGATACTTTCAAAAGGGGGTGCTACTAGGTACTAACAATGCAGGATGCCCAAACATTTCCATCTGTCAATTTTCCTATTTGGAATTTTTAAAATATAAAAGACAAAAATGTATACAGTGGGGGGATATAAGTATTTGATCCTTTGCTGATTTTGTAAGTTTGCCCACTGACAAAGACATGAACAGTCTATAATTTTAAGGGTAGGTTAATTTTAAAATTGAGAGATAGAATATTAAAAATAAAACCTAGAAAATTACATTGTATAAATTATATACATTTATTTGCATTTTGCAGTGAGAAATAAGTACAACCCCTGGCAAAAATTATGGAATCACCGGCCTTGGAGGATGTTCACTCAGTTGTTTAATTTTGTAGAAAAAAAGCAGATCACAGACATGGCATGAAACTAAAGTCATTTCAAATGGCAGCTTTCTGGCTTTAAGAAACACTAAAAGAAATCTAGAACAAAAAATGTGGTAGTCAGTAATGGTTACTTTTTTTAACCAAGCATAGGGAAAAAATTATGGAATCACTCAATTCTGAGGAAAAAATTATGGAATCACCCTGTAAATTTTCATACCCAAAAATAACACTTGCATCAAATTAGATCTGCTCGTTAGTCTGCATCTAAAAAGGAGTGATCACACCTTGGAGAGTTGCTGCATCAAGTGGACTGACATGAATCATGGCTCCAACACAAGAGATGTCAACTTAAACAAAGGAGAGGATTATCAAACTCTTAAAGGAGGTTAAATCTTCAGGTAATGTTGCAAAAGATGTTGATTGTTCACACTCAGCTGTTTCTAAAATCTGACCCAAATACAAACAACATGGGAAGGTTGTTAAAGGCAAACATGCTGGTAAGCCAAGGAAGACATCAAAGCGTCATGACCGGAAACTTAAAGCAATTTGTCTCCAAAACAGGAAAGGCAAAGCAAAAACCGAACTGTAAGAAACCGCCTAAAGGAAATGGGATTTACATACAGAAAAGCTAAACGAAAGAAATCATTAACACCTAAACAGAAAAAAACAAGGTTACAATGGGCTAAGGAAAAGCAATCGTGGACTGTGGATGACTGGATGAAAGTCATATTCAGTGATGAATCACGAATCTGCATTGGACAGCGTGATGATGCTGGAACTTTTGTTTGGTGCCGTTCCAATAAGATTAATAAAGATGACTGCCTGAAGAGAACATGCAAATTTCCACAGTCATTGATGATATGGGGCTGCATGTCAGGTAAAGGCACTGGGGAGATGGCTGTCATTACATCTTCAATAAATGCACAAGTTTAAGTTGATATTTTGGACACTTTTCTTATCCCATCAATTGAAAGGATGTTTGGGGATGACAAAATCATTTTTCAAGATGATAATGCATCCTGCCATGGAGCAAAAACTGTGAAAACATTCCTTGGCCTGCAAATAGTCTGGATCTCAATCCAATTGAAAATCTTTGGTGGAAGTTGAAGAAAATGGTCCATGACAAGGCTCCAACCTGCAAAGCTCATCTGGCAACAGCAATCAGAGAAAGTTGGAGCCAGATGGATAAAGAGTACTGTTTAAGGGTACCGTCACACAGTGGCACTTTTGTCGCTACGACGGTACGATTCGTGACGTTCCAGCGATATCCATACCATATCGCTGTGTCTGACACGCAGCAGCGATCAGGGATCCTGCTGAGAATCGTACGTCGTAGCAGATCGTTTGGAACATTCTATCGTCGCTGGATCTCCCGCTGTCATCGCTAGATCGGTGTGTGTGACACCGATCTAGCGATGCGTTCGCTTGTAACCAGGGTAAACATCGGGTTACTAAGCGCAGGGCCGCGCTTAGTAACCCGATGTTTACCCTGGTTACCAGCGTAAATGTAAAAAAAACAAAACAGTACATACTTACATTCCGGTGTCCGTCAGGTCCCTTGCCGTCTGCTTCCCGCACTCACTGACTGCCGGCCGTAAAGTGAAAGCAGAGCACAGCGGTGACGTCACCGCTGTGCTGTGCTTTCACTGTACGGCCGGCAGTCAGTGAGTGCGGGAAGCAGACGGCAAGGGACAGACACCGGAATATAAGTATGTACTGTTTGTTTTTTTTTACGCTGGTAACCAGGGTAAACATCGGGTTACTAAGCGCGGCCCTGCGCTTAGTAACCCGATATTTACCCTGGTTACCCGGGGACCTCGGCATCGTTGGTCGCTGGAGAGCTGTCTGTGTGACAGCTCTCCAGCAACCACACTACGACTTACCAACGATCACGGCCAGGTCGTATCGCTGGTCGTGATCGTTGGTAAATCGTATAGTGTGACGGTACCCTAACACTCATTAACTTCATGCCTCAGAGACTGCAAGCTGTTATAAAAGCCAGAGGTTGAGCAACAAAATACTAGTGATGTTTTGGAGTGTTTTTTTTTTGTTTTTCATTATTCCATAATTTTTTCCTCAGAATTGAGTGATTTCATAATTTTTCCCCTATGCTTGATTGAAAACGTAACCATTACTGACTACCACATTTTTTGTTCTTGATTTATTTTAGTGTTTCTTAAAGCCAGAAAGTTGCCATTTGAAATGACTGTAGTTTTATGCCATGTCTGTGATCTGCTTTTTTTCTACAAAATTAATCAACTGAAGGAACATCTTCTAAGGCCGGTGATTCCATAATTTTTGCCAGGGGTTGTTTTTGATCCCTCTGGCAAACAAGACTTAATACTTGGTGGCAAAACCCTTGTTGGCAAGCACATCAGTTAGGCTTTTTTTGTAGTTGATGATGAGGTTTGCGCACATGTCAGGAGGAATTTTGGCCCCAACCTCTTTGCAGATCATCTCTAAATCATTAAGATTTTGAGGCTGTCGCTTGGCAACTAGTAGCTTCAACTCCCTTTATAAGTTTTCCATGATATTAATGTCTGGAGACTGGCTAAACCACTACATGACCTTAATGTGCTTCTTCTTCTTGAGCCACTTCTTTGTTGCCTTGGCTGTATGTTTTGAGTCATTGTCTTCCTGGATGACCCAACCATGACCCATTTTTAATGTCCTGGCAGAGGGAAGGAGGTTGTCACTCATGATTTTATGGTACATGGCTCCATCCATTCTCCCATTGATGCAGTGAAATAGTCCTGTGCCCTTAGCAGAGAAACACCTCCAAGACATGTTTCCTCCTCCATGCTTGATAGTGGGTCGGTGTTCTTTGGGTCATCGGCAGCATTTCTCTTCCACCAAACACGGCGAGTTGAGTTAATGCCAAAGACCTCAATTTTTTGTCTCATCTAACCACAGCACCTTCTCCCAATCACTCACAGAATAATCCGGGTTTTCATTGGCAAGCTTCAGACAGGTCTGCACATGTGCATTCTTCAGCTGGGGGACCTTGCGGACACTGCAGGATTTTAAACCTTTACGGCGTAATGTGTTGCCAATGGTTTTCTTGGTGACTGTGGTCCCAGCTGCATTGAGATCATTAACAAGTTCCCCCTGTATAGTTTTAGGCTGATCTCTCACCTTCCTCATCATCAAAGATACTCTACAAGGTGAGATTTTGCATGGTACCCCAGATAGATGTCGATTGACAGTCATTTTATATTTCTTCCATTTTCTTGTTATTGTTCCAACAGTTGTCTCCTTCTAACCCAGCATCTTACTTATGGTTTTATAGACCATTCAAGCTTTGTGCAGGTCTATGATTTTGTTCCTGACATCCTTATAAAGCTCTTTGGTCTTGCCCATGTTGTAGAGGTTATAGTCTGACTGATTAATTGATTCTGTGGACAGGAGTCTTTTTTAACCTTTGTCAGGCTGCATAATTTTACAACGTTAACAGACTGCAGAGGTACAATTGTACCTTCATATATATTTTATTGAAATTTGGCCAATATATTCTGGACCAAAACTGCAGAGATGTCACGAAATTTCAGCCCTCTACGGCTTTTTGAAAAAAAAAAGTTATTGCAATTTTAAAACGGAATAGTTACAATTGTACCTACTCAGCCGGACGAAGGTTAAAGGTGACTATGTAAGACAGCTGTCTTTAATGCAGGTAACGAGTTGATTAGGAGCATCTAACTGGTCTGTAGCAGTCAGAACTCTTAATGGCTGGTAGGGGATGAAATACTTATTTCTCGCTGCAAAATGCAAAGCAAAATTATATAATTTAAACAATGTGATTTTATGGATTGTATTTTTGATATTGTATCTCTCAATGTTAAAATTAGCCTACCCTTAAAATTATAGACTGTTCATGTCTTTGGCAGTGGGGAAACTTCTGACAACTCAGTATATGCAAGGGTAAATAATTAACGGCTTACTTAACCCCTTTACCCCCAAGGGTGGTTTGCACGTTAATGACCGGGCCAATTTTTACAATTCTGACCACTGTCCCTTTATGAGGTTATAACTCTGGAAAGCTTCAATGGATCCTGGTGATTCTGACACTGTTTTCTCGTGACATATTGTACTTCATGACAATGGTAAAAATTCTTTGATAGTACCTGCGTTTATTTGGGAAAAAAACGGAAATTTGGCGAAAATTATGAAAATTTCGCAATTTTCCAGCTTTGAATTTTTATGCAATTAAATCACAGAGATATGTCACACAAAATACTTAATAATACATCAGATAGGGATTGCATACATTAGTTAGGACTGCTCTGATATGGGTATACCGTGAAGATTGGTAGAGCAGCTTAGTATACATTTTTTGCAAAAAACGTATCAACCAAATACCCTGTTATTTACATCTTTTACTAGCACTTGCGGATTACTGCAAACATTTTTTCAAACTGAGTGTTTTTGGTTTTACCATTCTCTTTTGTGTCTTCAGGTTTCTTGGTGGTGTGTGAACATGTTCTTACAGACTTGTTCACTGTGCAAGTAGCCCATGTGTTCCTGTTTCCATAATTGTTCTCTTGTGTCTACAAGACTGGGGAGTTCCACCACTCCTCTTGGGCTATCTGCACAAAAGCTGTTCTACCCTGTATGCACACATGGATTTTTCCTCTCTGAACCCTGTTCACACAGGTAATATACAGATGATCAGGTTTTTAAATACATCAGATAGGGATTGCATACATTAGTTAGGACTGCTCTGATATGGGTATACCGTGAAGATTGGTAGAGCAGCTTAGTATACATTTTTTGCAAAAAACGTATCAACCAAATACCCTGTTATTTACATCTTTTACTAGCACTTGCGGATTACTGCAAACATTTTTTCAAACTGAGTGTTTTTGGTTTTACCATTCTCTTTTGTGTCTTCAGGTTTCTTGGTGGTGTGTGAACATGTTCTTACAGACTTGTTCACTGTGCAAGTAGCCCATGTGTTCCTGTTTCCATAATTGTTCTCTTGTGTCTACAAGACTGGGGAGTTCCACCACTCCTCTTGGGTATCTGCACAAAAGCTGTTCTACCCTGTATGCACACATGGATTTTTCCTCTCTGAACCCTGTTCACACAGGTAATATACAGATGATCAGGTTTTTAAATACATCAGATAGGGATTGCATACATTAGTTAGGACTGCTCTGATATGGGTATACCGTGAAGATTGGTAGAGCAGCTTAGTATACATTTTTTGCAAAAAACGTATCAACCAAATACCCTGTTATTTACATCTTTTACTAGCACTTGCGGATTACTGCAAACATTTTTTCAAACTGAGTGTTTTTGGTTTTACCATTCTCTTTTGTGTCTTCAGGTTTCTTGGTGGTGTGTGAACATGTTCTTACAGACTTGTTCACTGTGCAAGTAGCCCATGTGTTCCTGTTTCCATAATTGTTCTCTTGTGTCTACAAGACTGGGGAGTTCCACCACTCCTCTTGGGCTATCTGCACAAAAGCTGTTCTACCCTGTATGCACACATGGATTTTTCCTCTCTGAACCCTGTTCACACAGGTAATATACAGATGATCAGGTTTTTAAATACATCAGATAGGGATTGCATACATTAGTTAGGACTGCTCTGATATGGGTATACCGTGAAGATTGGTAGAGCAGCTTAGTATACATTTTTTGCAAAAAACGTATCAACCAAATACCCTGTTTGTTAGGAGTCGAGTTTCCTCTGCTGCACAGGGGGAATCTCGATCCGTCTCCGCTGCGGTCTCCCATTCCCCTCCAGCCGCAGTGGAGTCTGCTCAGCAGGGACGTCGATCCCAGCGTCTCGCTCAGTCTGACTCTGTGAGAAGAGTTATTGCTGCTTCTCCAGCTTCTGCCTTTGAAGCCTATTCTGGTCAGCAGCGAGCGGACTTCTCTGGGACTAAGTCCTTATCTGCACACACTGAGCATGCCCAGGGCAAGATCTCCCGTTGGAGATCGAGGGTCATGTGCTCAGGCTCTGCGGCACATTCCATTGGTCCTCTTGGCAGGTCCTAGAAGGGCAAAAGTTCTATAGCCATTTCCTGTGCTGCAGCTATATAAACTGCGCATGACCGCACGGCCATGCGCTAGTATTGTCTTACAATTGATATGTGTGTATGTGTGAGTGCAAGTCGTTCTTGGTTACCCCTTCCCTATTGTATGTCTGTTCGCGGAAGGTGTACGGCTGCTATCTAGCGCCCGACTTAGCCTACTACACTAAACACACATCACAGCGTCCTGTAGCTGTGCCTGCCAGTACGGCGCCGTGCGCCTGCCTTGCGCTTTCCATACCCAAGTCTGGGTGGTTAGTGGCGTCCGTTAGTGCGGCATCGCTCGCGCACTTGTGCGCTTATATTTCTGAAGGTTCTCTACACACCCAGTTGCGGTGTTGTGCCAGCAAGGGCCTAATCGGGCTTCAATCCCTTCTGGGGTTAAGTCCGCTGGCCACTTGCTCGCACTCTAGTGCGGTATTGCGGTCCTGTGAATTAACAGGATCGCTTTCCTCACGCTGGGTGAGGTTTAACCCACGCGTGTTTATTTTAGTGTACCGCTATATAGTCTGCAAATTGCTAGCAGCAGGTTCTCACCTGCACGGTGGACCCCGGACTGCGAACGCATCTTTGTCACCTGTCTTGGTGCGTTCCGCCAGTCCTAACATAATACTAGCGCCAGGGTCTGGCTAGTAAATGGCAGACGGTCAGCGTCTACAGCAGTACATCCAGCAGCTGGAGGGTAGGTTGGCGGCTCTCGAGCGCACAACCTCAGCTGTGGACGTTACTGCTGTTGCTGTTCAGGCTGCAAGTGCAGCCAGTTTGTCCGCTGCCACCCCTGCTCCGACCTTATCCCGTCTCCCGCTTCCAGACAAGTTTGCTGGTGACAGTAAGCCATGTCGGGGATTCGTGAGCCAGTGCTCCATACATCTCGAGCTGCTGGCTGCACGTTTTCCTACGGAACGGGCGAAAGTGGGATTCGTTATATCTCTCTTGTCGGGCAGGGCGTTGGAGTGGGCAACGCCGCTTTGGGAACGTGGTGATCGTGTGGTGCAGAGTGCTCCTATCTTCCTGGACGCTCTGAGGCAGGTCTTTCTGGGACCTCGTGTCACCCACGATACCGCGCTCCAATTGTTGGCAATTACTCAGGCTTCGTCCATGGTCAGCCAGTTTGCCATCCTATTCCGGACTCTAGCTTCTGAGCTGGAATGGCCGGATAAAGTCCTTATTCCGGTGTTCTGGAAAGGACTGGCAGATCATGTGAAGGACGCCTTGGCCACCAGGGAGATTCCCGCCACACTGGAGGAGCTTATTACTATAGCTACCCGCATCGATCTCCGTTTTAACGAGCGGAGGTTGGAGCGGACCCAGTGTAGGCAGAGGTTTCGGCTGGCTCCCATCTTTGCCAAACCCCTAGAATCTCCTGTTATGGCGTCCGACTCCCATGAGGCCATGGAGGTTTCTCGAGCGGGATCTAGGTCTCAGACCGCTCGAGTACCTGTGCTATGTAAAAATTGCCAGCAACCGGGACATTTCGCTAATAAATGTCCACGGCGGTCGGGAAAACGATCGCGTCTAGTGTCCTTTGGAGGAGGTTCACTGGACACCGCGGCATTTTCCTCAAAATTGTCCTTTAAAGGGACAATCCTGTTAGACACATCCACTCTTACAGTAGAGCTTTGTGTGGATTCAGGAGCAGAGGGAAATTTTATGTCTTCTGCTTTTGCTCAGCGCCACGCAATACCTCTGGCTATGCTAGCCAAACCAGTAACCGTGAGAGTGGTGAATGGGTCGACACTTCCATTACAGATCACACATCAGACTGTCCCTTTCACGTTAGCCATGTCCCCATCCCACCAGGAGACTATTTCCCTTCTTGTCCTTCCCGAGGGAATGGATGAGATTCTGCTGGGAATGCCCTGGCTTCGTTTCCACTCCCCACATATTGAGTGGACCTCTGGGAGGATATTGGGTTGGAGTGAATCCTGCAAGGGCAGATGTGTGAAAGAGTGCGTTCAGGTTTCCACCACTGAGATACCCGCAGATCTCTCTACTCTCCCCAAACACTATTGGTCTTATGCAGACGTCTTTTCCAAAAAAGCCGCGGAGACCCTTCCGCCTCACCGTCCCTATGACTGTCCTATAGATCTCTTGCCTGGAGCAGAACCTCCTCGGGGACGTGTCTATCCCCTCTCTCTCCCGGAAACGGAGGCTATGTCCCAATACATCCAGGAGAATTTGGCAAGAGGATTTATTAGGAAGTCAGTGTCACCAGCTGGGGCAGGGTTCTTCTTCGTACAGAAGAAGAATGGAGAGTTGCGTCCTTGCATAGACTACAGGGGTCTTAACGCCATCACCGTTAAAAATAAGTACCCGCTGCCCCTGATTTCTGAGCTTTTTGATAGGCTACGGGGAGCTAAGGTATTTACCAAATTAGACCTGCGGGGAGCTTATAACCTGATTCGCATTCGTGAGGGGGACGAATGGAAGACGGCGTTTAACACCAGAGATGGGCATTATGAGTATCTGGTGATGCCCTTCGGGCTCTGTAATGCTCCAGCCGTTTTCCAAGACTTTGTCAACGACATCTTCCGGGATATGCTTTCCACCTCGGTCGTAGTCTATCTGGATGATATTCTCATCTTCTCTCCAGATATTGACTCCCACCGGAGAGATGTTGGCAGAGTCTTCGACCTCTTACGGGCAAACTCTCTTTACGCAAAGTTGGAGAAGTGTGTGTTTGAGCAGGAGTCTTTACCTTTCCTGGGCTATATCATCTCTGCCCAAGGATTGGCTATGGATCCTGCCAAACTACAGGCTGTGATGGACTGGCAAGAACCCCATTCACTTAAAGCGGTGCAGCGCTTTATGGGGTTCATTAATTATTACCGCCAGTTCATCCCCCATTTCTCAACTTTGGTAGCTCCCTTGGTAGCCCTCACCAAGAAGGGAGCAAATCCCAAAGTGTGGTCTGAAGAGGTCTCCAGGGCCTTTTCTTCTACTAAGTCTCATTTTGCTAGCGCTCCCATCCTACATCGTCCCGATGTCGATAAGCCGTTTATAATGGAGGTGGATGCCTCTTCCGTTGGTGCTGGAGCAGTCCTCTTCCAGAAGGATGCTCAAGGTCGGAAGCATCCGTGCTTTTTCTTCTCCAAGACCTTCACACCAGCGGAGAGGAATTATTCCATCGGGGACAGGGAGTTGCTAGCGATGAAATTGGCTTTCTCTGAGTGGAGACATCTCTTGGAGGGGGCTCGTTTTCCCTTTCAAGTATTTACAGACCATAAAAATTTGCTATATTTGCAAACAGCCCAGAGGCTAAATTCTCGCCAGGCCAGATGGTCCTTATTCTTCTCCCGATTCCACTTCACCCTCCATTATGTCGCTGGGGAGAAGAACATTCGAGCTGATGCTCTTTCTCGCTCTGTTGTGTCATCTGAGGAGGAGGAAGGAGAGCCTCGGCTTATTGTTCCTTCTGAGAGCTTGAGAACCGTGGCTCCGGTGTCGCTTGAGTCTGTGCCTCCGGGCAAGACTTTTGTGCCCATAAATTTGCGACCGGAGGTTCTCTCTTGGGCTCATTCCTCCAGGGTGGGTGGACACTTTGGGACTAAAAGGACATCTGAGCTGCTGGCGAGGACGTACTGGTGGCCGCATATGCTGCGAGATGTCAGGGATTACGTTCTGGCGTGTGTCTCATGCGCCAAAAATAAGTCTCCTCGACAACGGCCGTCTGGGTTACTCTATCCCTTGCCGGTGGCAGACAGGCCCTGGGAGATGGTCGGGATGGACTTTGTAGTGGGTTTGCCCAAGTCTCGCGGCTGTACCGTCATTTGGGTAATTACCGATCATTTCTCGAAAATGGTGCACTTGGTGCCGCTCCCACGGTTACCTTCTGCACGGGCCTTGGCAGCGTTGTTCATAAGACACATCTTCCGCCTACACGGCATGCCAGACAAAATTGTCAGTGACCGGGGTCCCCAGTTTGCGTCTCGGTTCTGGAGAGAGCTTTGTCGTCTTCTCAGCATTGAGTTAAATCTCTCTTCCGCATATCATCCCGAGACGAATGGGTTGGTAGAGAGGGCCAATCAGACTCTGGTCACATATCTGCGACATTTTGTTTCTGCCAGGCAGGATGACTGGGCATCTTTATTACCATGGGCAGAGTTCGCCCTTAATAACGCTGTTGCCGATTCCACCGGTCAGACTCCTTTCCTCCTTAATTACGGCCAGCATCCGCGGGTTCCTGTGCCTATGCCCGTGTCCTCTGCTGACTCCAGGGTGGCAGACTGGGCAGTGGAGGCACGGGACATTTGGGACCGCACTCAGGATGCCATTCGGGCCTCGAAGGAGAGAATGAGGTCCTCCGCCGATGCACATCGGCGCCCTGCCCCGGCCTTTGCTCCTGGCGACTTGGTGTGGCTCTCCGCCCGTAACATCAGGCTGCGAGTTGAGTCCACTAAGTTTGCTCCTCGCTACTTGGGTCCATTCAAGGTCCTCGAGCAGGTTAATCCCGTGGTCTACCGCCTGGCTCTTCCTCCACGCTTGGGTATCACCGACACCTTTCATGTGTCCCTCTTGAAACCCGTATACATGTCCCGGTTTTCCGAGTCATCTGCCGGGACATCGGGTTCGTCTACGGACGATTACGAGGTGAACGCTATTTTGGGGTGCAAGGTGGTACGCGGCAAAAAGTTTTATTTGGTGGATTGGAAGGGTTATGCTCCAGAGGACAGGTCTTGGGAGCCTGCTGAAAACATTCGGGCCCCACAGCTCATTGCTGCCTTCGAGCGTAGCGAGGCCCAAGGAGGGGGGGGCCCTAGGAGGGGGGGTAATGTTAGGAGTCGAGTTTCCTCTGCTGCACAGGGGGAATCTCGATCCGTCTCCGCTGCGGTCTCCCATTCCCCTCCAGCCGCAGTGGAGTCTGCTCAGCAGGGACGTCGATCCCAGCGTCTCGCTCAGTCTGACTCTGTGAGAAGAGTTATTGCTGCTTCTCCAGCTTCTGCCTTTGAAGCCTATTCTGGTCAGCAGCGAGCGGACTTCTCTGGGACTAAGTCCTTATCTGCACACACTGAGCATGCCCAGGGCAAGATCTCCCGTTGGAGATCGAGGGTCATGTGCTCAGGCTCTGCGGCACATTCCATTGGTCCTCTTGGCAGGTCCTAGAAGGGCAAAAGTTCTATAGCCATTTCCTGTGCTGCAGCTATATAAACTGCGCATGACCGCACGGCCATGCGCTAGTATTGTCTTACAATTGATATGTGTGTATGTGTGAGTGCAAGTCGTTCTTGGTTACCCCTTCCCTATTGTATGTCTGTTCGCGGAAGGTGTACGGCTGCTATCTAGCGCCCGACTTAGCCTACTACACTAAACACACATCACAGCGTCCTGTAGCTGTGCCTGCCAGTACGGCGCCGTGCGCCTGCCTTGCGCTTTCCATACCCAAGTCTGGGTGGTTAGTGGCGTCCGTTAGTGCGGCATCGCTCGCGCACTTGTGCGCTTATATTTCTGAAGGTTCTCTACACACCCAGTTGCGGTGTTGTGCCAGCAAGGGCCTAATCGGGCTTCAATCCCTTCTGGGGTTAAGTCCGCTGGCCACTTGCTCGCACTCTAGTGCGGTATTGCGGTCCTGTGAATTAACAGGATCGCTTTCCTCACGCTGGGTGAGGTTTAACCCACGCGTGTTTATTTTAGTGTACCGCTATATAGTCTGCAAATTGCTAGCAGCAGGTTCTCACCTGCACGGTGGACCCCGGACTGCGAACGCATCTTTGTCACCTGTCTTGGTGCGTTCCGCCAGTCCTAACACTGTTATTTACATCTTTTACTAGCACTTGCGGATTACTGCAAACATTTTTTCAAACTGAGTGTTTTTGGTTTTACCATTCTCTTTTGTGTCTTCAGGTTTCTTGGTGGTGTGTGAACATGTTCTTACAGACTTGTTCACTGTGCAAGTAGCCCATGTGTTCCTGTTTCCATAATTGTTCTCTTGTGTCTACAAGACTGGGGAGTTCCACCACTCCTCTTGGGCTATCTGCACAAAAGCTGTTCTACCCTGTATGCACACATGGATTTTTCCTCTCTGAACCCTGTTCACACAGGTAATATACAGATGATCAGGTTTTTAAATACATCAGATAGGGATTGCATACATTAGTTAGGACTGCTCTGATATAGGTATACCGTGAAGATTGGTAGAGCAGCTTAGTATACATTTTTTGCAAAAAACGTATCAACCAAATACCCTGTTATTTACATCTTTTACTAGCACTTGCGGATTACTGCAAACATTTTTTCAAACTGAGTGTTTTTGGTTTTACCATTCTCTTTTGTGTCTTCAGGTTTCTTGGTGGTGTGTGAACATGTTCTTACAGACTTGTTCACTGTGCAAGTAGCCCATGTGTTCCTGTTTCCATAATTGTTCTCTTGTGTCTACAAGACTGGGGAGTTCCACCACTCCTCTTGGGCTATCTGCACAAAAGCTGTTCTACCCTGTATGCACACATGGATTTTTCCTCTCTGAACCCTGTTCACACAGGTAATATACAGATGATCAGGTTTTTAAATACATCAGATAGGGATTGCATACATTAGTTAGGACTGCTCTGATATGGGTATACCGTGAAGATTGGTAGAGCAGCTTAGTATACATTTTTTGCAAAAAACGTATCAACCAAATACCCTGTTATTTACATCTTTTACTAGCACTTGCGGATTACTGCAAACATTTTTTCAAACTGAGTGTTTTTGGTTTTACCATTCTCTTTTGTGTCTTCAGGTTTCTTGGTGGTGTGTGAACATGTTCTTACAGACTTGTTCACTGTGCAAGTAGCCCATGTGTTCCTGTTTCCATAATTGTTCTCTTGTGTCTACAAGACTGGGGAGTTCCACCACTCCTCTTGGGCTATCTGCACAAAAGCTGTTCTACCCTGTATGCACACATGGATTTTTCCTCTCTGAACCCTGTTCACACAGGTAATATACAGATGATCAGGTTTTTAAATACATCAGATAGGGATTGCATACATTAGTTAGGACTGCTCTGATATGGGTATACCGTGAAGATTGGTAGAGCAGCTTAGTATACATTTTTTGCAAAAAACGTATCAACCAAATACCCTGTTATTTACATCTTTTACTAGCACTTGCGGATTACTGCAAACATTTTTTCAAACTGAGTGTTTTTGGTTTTACCATTCTCTTTTGTGTCTTCAAAATACTTAATAAGTAGCATTTCCCACATGTCTACTTTACATCAGCACAATTTTGGAACCAAAATTTTTTTTTGTTAGGGAGTTATAAGGGTTAAAAGTTGACCAGCAATTTCTCATTTCTACAACACCATTTTATTTTAGGGACCACATCTCATTTGAAGTCATTTTGAGGGGTCTATATGATAGAAAATACCCAAGTGTGACACCATTCTAAAAACTACACCCCTCAAGGTGCTCAAAACCATATTGAAGAAGTTTATTAACCCTTCTGGTGCTTCACAGGAATTTTTTGAATGTTTAAATAAAAATGAACATTTAACTTTTTTTCACAAAAAACTTAATTCAGCTCCAATTTGTATTATTTTACCAAGGGTAACAGGAGAAAATGGACCCCAAACATTGTTGTACAATTTGTCCTGAGTATGCCAATACCCAACATGTGGGGGTAAACCACTGTTTGGGCGCATGGCAGAGCTCGGAAGCGAAGGAGTGCCATTTGACTTTTCAATGCAAAATTGACTGGAATTGAGATGGGACGCCATGTTTCGTTTGGAGAGCCCCTGATGTGGCTAAACATTGAAACCCCCCACAAGTGACACCATTTTGGAAAGTAGACCCCCTAAGGAACTTATCTAGAGGTGTGGTGAGCACTTTGACCCACCAAGTGCTTCACAGAAGTTTATAATGTAGAACCGTAAAAATAAAAAATCATATTTTTTCACAAAAATTATCTTTTCGCCCCCAATTTTTTATTTTCCCAAGGGTAAGAGAAGAAATTGGACCCCAAAAGTTGTTGTACAATTTGTCCTGAGTACGCTGATACCCCATATGTGGGGGTAAACCACTGTTTGGGCGGATGGGAGAGCTCGGAAGGGAAGGAGCGCCGTTTGACTTTTCAAAGCAAAATTGACAGGAATTGAGATAGAACGCCATGTTGCGTTTGAAGAGCCACTGATGTGCCTAAACATTGAAACCCCCCACAAATGACACCATTTTGGAAAGTAGACCCCCTAAGGAACTTATCTAGAGGTGTGGTGAGCACTTTGACCCACCAAGTGCTTCACAGAAGTTTATAATGCAGAGCCGTAAAAATAAAACAAAATTTTTTTCCCACAAAAATTATTTTTTTAGCCCCCAGTTTTGTATTTTCCTGAAGGTAACAGGAGAAATTGGACCCCAAAATTTGTTGCCCAATTTGTCCTGAGTGCGATGATACACCATATGTGGGGGGAACCACTGTTTGGGCACATGGGAGGGCTCAGAAGGGAAGGAGTGCCATTTGAATGCAGACTTAGATGGAATGGTCTGCAGGTGTCACATTGCGTTTGCAGAGCCCCTAATGTACCTAAACAGTAGAAACCCCCCACAAGTGACACCATTTTTGAAAGTAGACCCAATTAGGAACTTATCTAGATGTGTGCTGAGCACTTTGACCCACCAAGGGCTTCACAGAAGTTTATAATGGAGAGCCGTAAAAATAAAACAAAAATTTTTTCCCACAAAAATTATTTTTTAGCCCCCAGTTTTGTATTTTCCCGAGGGTAACAGGAGAAATTCGACCCCACAATTTGTTGTCCAATTTGTCCTGAGTGCGCTGATACCCCATATGTGGGGGGGAACCACTGTTTGGGCGCATGGGAGGGCTCGGAAGGGAAGGAGCTCCATTTGGAATGAGGACTTAGATGGAATGGTCTGCAGGTGTCACATTGCATTTGCAGAGCCCCTAATGTACCTAAACAGTAGAAACCTCCCACAAGTGACATCATTTTGGAAACTAGACCCCCTATGGAACTCATCTAGATGTGTTGTGAGAACTTTGAACCCCCAAGTGTTTCACTACAGTTTATAACGCAGAGCCGTGAAAATAAAAAATCTTTTTTTTTCCCACAAAAAATATGTTTTAGCCCCGAGTTTTGTATTTTCCCAAGGGTAACAGGAGAAATTGGACCACAAAATTGTTGTCCTATTTGTCCTGAGTACGCTGATACCCCATATGTTGGGGTAAACCCCTGTTTGGGCACACGGGAGAGCTCGGAAGGGAAGAAGCACTGTTTTACTTTTTCAACGCAGAATTGGCTGGAATTGAGATCGGACGCCATGTCGCGTTTGGAGAGCCCCTGATGTGCCTAAACAGTGGAAACCCCACAATTATAACTGAAACCCTAATCCAAACACACCCCTAACCCTAATCCCAACAGTAACCCTAACCACACCTCTAACCCAGACACACCCCTAGCCCTAATCCCAACCCCATTCCCAACTGTAAATGTAATCTAAACCCTAACTGTAACTTTAGCCCCAACCCAAACTGTAGCCCTAGCCCTAACCCTAACCCTAGCCCTAGCCCTAACCCTAGCCCTAACCCTAGCCCTAACCCTAACCTTAGCCCTAACCCTAGCCCTAGCCCTAACCCTAGCCCTAACCCTAACCCTAGCCCTAACCCTAGCCCTAACTCTAACCCTAGCCCTAATGGGAAAATGGAAATAAATACATTTTTTTAATTTTTCCCTAACTAAGGGGGTGATGAAGGGGGGTTTGATTTACTTTTATAGCGGGTTTTTTAGCGGATTTTTATGATTGGCAGCCGTCACACACCGAAAGACGCTTTTTATTGCAAAAAATATTTTTTGCGTTACCACATTTTGAGAGCTATAATTTTTCTATATTTTGGTCCACAGAGTCATGTGAGGTCTTGTTTTTTGCGGGACGAGTTGACGTTTTTATTGGTAACATTTTCGGGCACGTGACATTTTTTCATCGCTTTTTATTCCGATTTTTGTGAGGCAGAATGACCAAAAACCAGCTATTCATGAATTTCTTTTGGGGGAGGCGTTTATACCGTTCCGCGTTTGGTAAAATTAATAAAGCAGTTTTATTCTTCGGGTCAGTACGATTACAGCGACACCTCATTTATATCATTTTTTTATGTTTTGGCGCTTTTATACGATAAAAACTATTTTATAGAAAAAATAATTATTTTGGCATCGCTTTATTCTCAGGACTATAACTTTTTTATTTTTTTGCTGATGATGCTGTATGGTGGCTCGTTTTTTGCGGGACAAGATGTCGTTTTCAGCGGTACCATGGTTATTTATATCTGTCTTTTTGATCGCATGTTATTCCACTTTTTGTTCGGCGGTATGATAATAAAGCGTTGTTTTTTGCCTCGTTTTTTTTTTCTTACGGTGTTTACTGAAGGGGTTAACTAGTGGGCCAGTTTTATAGGTCGGGTCGTTACGGACGCGGCGATACTAAATATGTGTACTTTTATTGTTTGTTTTTTTTTATTTAGATAAAGAAATGTATTTATGGGAATAATATTTTTTTTTTTTTCATTATTTTGGAATATTTTTTTTTATTTTTTTTACACATTTGAAAAAAATTTTTTAAACTTTTTTACTTTGTCCCAGGGGGGGACAATACAGATCGGTGATCTGACAGTGTGCACAGCACTCTGTCAGATCACCGATCTGAGAGCAGTGCAGGCTGCTTCACAGTGCCTGCTCTGAGCAGGCTCTGTGAAGCCACCTCCCTCCCTGCAGGACCCGGATCCGCGGCCATCTTGGATCCGGGGCTCGAGCAGGGAGGGAGGGAGGTAAGACCCTCGCAGCAACGCGATCACATCGCGTTGCTGCGGGGGGCTCAGGGAAGCCCGCAGGGAGCCCCCTCCCTGCGCGGTGCTTCCCTGCACCGCCGACACATCGCGATCATCTTTGATCGCGGTGTGCCAGGGGTTAATGTGCCGGGGGCGGTCCGTGACCGCTCCTGGCACATAGTGTCAGATGTCAGCTGCGATAGGCAGCTGACACCCGGCCGCGATCGGCGGCGCCCCCCCCGTGAGCGCCGCCGATCGCGCTGGACGTACTATCCCGTCCATGGTCATAGGGGCCCACCCCACATGGACGGGATAGTACGTCCGATGTCAGAAAGGGGTTAAGAAAAACTACCCCTGTTAAAATATAACCTTTATTAAGTGAACATGATAAAAGAATCCCAACAGCGGGATTTGTTCCTTATAATTAAATTGCCTAGGAAAAACTGGGCTTGTAAAAATACAAGAGAGCAGACCAAAAAAATAGAGGCTCTCTACCTGACAAGTCAATGTAAATAATGATATACCGGAAAAGACTAGAGAAAATGTTAGGAAAAAGACCCCTCTAATCTAACATGATAGAAGTATGCGCAGTCAAAAAATCTCAACAAGCAGAACTGCCAGCACCTAAATGGTTAACAACAACAAGGTGATAATATTAGTGCAACTATGTCATAACAAACTCACTAAACCAATGTGAAGAAATGAGTGACCACTCCCTGGATACCACTTCTATCTGAGCACCTACCTAGATGCGGAGGTTGGCACCCTAAGAAAAAGCAAGATTGGCACCCCCGCTCGTAGGATGACTGTAGCTGAACTCCTACAAAGACCCTATAAGGCTGATAGTCAGAAACAGAGGGCCAGATGGCCTGTAATCATTGGATGATATCAAGATGAAGTGGTGTCAGTGTATGATAACACAGGCCAAAAATAGGCTAAAATAAGGTGTGAATGTATACAAAGGAGAGATTACAATCAACTTAAGTCACTCAAAACAAGTATGTTAGAATGCTAAAAGATATATCATAGCTGCAATATCAATCCCATCATATGAAAAGGATTAGACCAGTGCTGGCACACAATGACCCTGATAAATATTCCAGCAAATATGCAAAATAACAGTCAGCATAATATAAATGCGTAGATGTTACCACACACATGCTTCAACCCCAAAATATTCCAATTTACAAAATGACAAATATGGGCACAAAAAGATACAAAATCAGCGAGGGATCAAATACTTATTTCCCCCACTATATATATTTTTTCCCCTAAAATACAAAGGAAATGTGTCATCTTTAACTTTAGGCCTTTTAGAGATCATTTCATCTTCAACTTGCTTAGCTGTTCATAATAACAGTAATTTTGACAAGGAATGCCCAAACTTTTACATGCCACTGTGTGACATTAATGAAGGCCTGGCCATTGGATTGATGGAACATTTTACTGTCACAATGAACAACGCAGAACAAAGCATTTTGGAAAGTAGAATACAACATCAGGTGCTCATGTTTTACGTGTTGGATTTCTTTTGATGGATTTGGAAGTTAGAAAAAAAAATCATTACACAGAGGAACAGAACAACAGATTGCATAGAGATTATGTAGAACAAAATGTCAGGGACCTGTTTTTATTTTCATGTAGACATTTAAGTCAGAAATGAAAATTGTTATCTATGTATTACAGAAACAAGCTGGGCATTGAAGGGAGCTTGCCTTATAGTTGTATCAGGCAGTATTTACTTTTGGTAATCTACAAAACAGTGTTGACTTAATACCAAAACATTGGTGACATTTACTGATCTAAAAAGTTCTTGAAGGACATTTAAAATGAATTAAAATTATCAGCTGTTATGATTTCTGATGTTACGGAATATCGTAGATTTATCGCAGTCCAATCTATTAATGTAGGGGTAATGCAAACCTGAGGTATCCTATGTCATGGTCTAAACATAAAACTCAACACATAAAAAATATCTGCATGTGCCCTACTGACCACAATGGTAGAATTAAGATGTTCAGACAATTAAATGGTTATTCCAGTGTCCATAGATGGATATTGTTGAATATCGCTTGTAAAAACAAGAAGTTTAGCATTTATCTGCTTGTTAAAATTTACAGTCATTCTGGAAGTATTAACACTTTTTATTTTGTTTGCCTAGGAAACCAACCACCACTGCGGTCTGGCGGTGGACAAACTTGTCGAGCGTTTACAAACTTTTCTATTGAGCTTCTGGCACTGCTTTAAAGCTGGCTTGAATTGCTGGAGCATGCTCTAAGCTTCGAAACCTGGCCAGCTCCAGGGTAGTTCTTACAGCCTTATCAGCAGCGGTAGTCAGTCTCCAAGGCAACGTAATGTAAAGAATTGTGTAAATGCCTCAAACACAGCTGAAAATGTTAGTAAACTACCAAAGTTAATTATAGTCATATATGATTAGATCTCTGTGTTCAGATACCGGCAGCTATAGGTTCTTCTAAGCAGCTGCTTAGCACTCAGAAAAAGAAAATGGTGGAGCCCCACAAATCAGGAGAAGGATGTAAGAAGATAGCAAAACGTTTTCAGGTTGTGCAAGGGGTGCCCAAAGTTTTACATGCCACTGTACATACTTGTCACAGTATCCCACAGTGTTATTGTGATTACCTCTCAGAACCTCCACGTAATATGGCCAATTCAGTTCCTTTTCTAGTTCTCAGTGCAAAACACACAACAAAGGAACACAGGGCCTATACAGTGGGTACGGAAAGTATTCAAGCCTCTTTAAATTTTTCACTCTTTGTTTCATTGCAGCCATTTGGTAAATTCAAAAAAGTTCATTTTTTTTCTCATTAATGTACACTTTGCACGCCATCGTGATTGAAAAAAACAGAAATGTAGAAATTTTTGCAAATTTATTAAAAAAGAAAAACTGAAATATCACATGGTCATAAGTATTCAGACTCTGTGCTCAGCATTGAGTAGAAGCACCCTTTCGAGCTAGTACAGCCAAAAGTCTGCTTGGGAATGATGCAACACGTTTTCACACCTGGATTCTGCCATTCTTCCTTGCAGATCCTCTTCAGTTCTGACAGGTTGGATGGTGAGCCTTGGTGGACAGCCATTTTCAGGTCCCTCCAGAGATGCTCAATTGGGTTTAGGTCAGGGCACTGGCTGGACCAGTCAAAAATGGTCACAGAGTTGTTCTGAAGCCACTCCTTTGTTATTTTAGCTGTGTGCTTAGGGTCATTGTCTTGTTGGAAGGTGAACCTTCGGCCAAGTCTGAGTTACAGAGCACTCTGGAAGAGGTTTTCATCCTGAATATCTCTGTACTTAGCCGCATTCATGTTTCCTTCAATTGCAACCAGTCGTCCTGTCCCTGCAGCTGAAAAACACCCCGATAACATGATGTTGCCACCACCATGTTTTACTGTTTGGATTGGTGATGAGCAGTGCCTGGTTTTCTCCACACATACCGCTTAGAATTATCACCAAAAAGTTCTATCTTCATCTCATCAGACCAGAGAATCTTATTTCTCATAGTCTGGGAGTCCTTCATGTGTTTTTTAGTAAACTGTATGCAGGCTTTCATATGTCTTGCACTGAGGAGAGGCTTCCGTCGGGCCACTCTGCTGTAAAGGCCTGACTGGTGGAGGGCTGCAGTGATAGTTGACTTTGTGGAACTTTCTCCCATCTCCCTACTGCATGTGTGGAGCTCAGCCACAGTGATCTTGGGGTTCTTCTTTACCTCTCCCACCAAGGCTCTTCTCCCACAATTGCTCAGTTTGGCTGGACGGCCAGGTCTAGGAAGACTTCTGATGGTACCAAACTTCTTCCATTTAAGGATTATGGAGTCCACTGTGCTCTAGGGAACTGCAGAAATTCTTTTGTAACCTTGGCCAGATTTGTGCCTTGCCACAATTCTGTCTCTTAGCTTCTCGGCCAGTTCCTTTGACCTCATGATTCTCATTTGGTCTGACATGCACTGTGAGATGTGAGGTCTTATATAGACAGCTGTGTGACTTTCCAAATCAAGTCCTATCAGTTTAATTAAACACAGCTAGACTCGAATGAAGGAGTAGAACCTAAATAGGAGTGTCTGAGCTAAGGGTCTGAATACTTATGACCATGTGATATTTCAATTTTTCTTTTTTAATAAATTTGCAAAAAAATTTACATTTCTGTTTTTTTTTTTTTAGTCAAGATGGGGTCCATTAATGAGAAAAAATGAACTTTTTTGAATTTACCAAATGGCTGCAAAGAAGCAAATAGTAAAAAATTTAAAGGGGTCTGAATACTTTCCATACCCACTGTATGTAAGGGGTATGTAACTGCAATATCTGGATACAGGACCATTTCTAAAAATGTTTTTAATTGAAAAATTGTAATATTCATGTAATTTAACAGAAAATCAACGTTGAATCTTTTGACCATACAGTTAGTGCTGTTAGCAATACAGGTATGGCCATTATAAATCTGCATGATAAAAACTTCATCTTAAACAATCCAAAGGACGGAGGAAGCAAATCTTTCTATGGAACGGCCGTTTCCTTATGAAAGCCTGTTTTGAAGCAAATAATGAAGCATTTATATGACTGGTATGTGTGACGTTGTAGATCTTGGAGAGGATTTTTTTTTTGTTCTTAGGCTTAATTCACATTTTGTGTTTCACGCTCCGTGCATGAACCACAGTGCCCAGACCCTACTCAGGTTTCCTGATCCAAACTAAGAACATATATAAGGCTATTAGTTCAAGTCAGGAGATCTGTGCATGCATGGAATGTGATACTTGGACGTATGATCTCAGCTTTGTTCTAACTGTTTCTACCCAGAGGATAGGGGAATCTGTCAGAAAACTTTTGCCATGCAATCTGTGAGCTGCATTATGTAGGGTCAGAGAGCCTGACTCTAGCTATGTATCACTTACTGTCGTGCAGTTTTGATATAATCCCTGTGTTTTTGGTCAGAATGCTGAGCTGTGTATAATCCTGCCCACATCAATGATTGATACCTTCCTGCATACACAGTACATTGTCAGTAAGCTGCCAATCAGTGGTGTGGGTGGGGTTACGCAGACTAGCTAGACTGGTTGCACAACACCTAGTCCAGCAGTGATAAACTCCTGCTAATAAATCACTTATTGTAATGAAACTACAGCACACTGCCTAGTATGTGACAACTCCCTGGAACCAGGCTCTCTGCCACTACATCATGCCACTCTCAGCTTAAATATAAAAAATCAGTAGAACAACGGGAATCTGTTGTACTGTTTTTTATGGTGGTGCTCATGGAGGCACAGCAATGAATATAATTTATTCCTGGCACTCACATACAAGTGCTTGGCCAATGAAAACCCCAAATCCATTTTTTCAGTAAATTAGAATAATTAACAAAAAACTCTTGCAAAGGCTTCCTAAGCATTTAAAAAGGTCCCTTAGTCTGTTCCAGTAGGCTCCACAATCATGGGAAGGACTGCTGACTTGATAGATGTCCAGAAGGCAGTCATTGACATACTCTACAAGGAGAGTAAGCCACAAAAGGTCATTGCTAAAGAAGCTGGCTGTTCACAGAGTGATTTTTCCAAGCATATTAATGGAAAGTTGAGTGAAAGGAAAAAGCGTGGTAGGAAAAGGTGCACAAGCAACCGGGACAACCGCAGCCTTGAAAGGATTGTTAAGAAATGGCCATTCAAAAATTTGGGGGAGATTCACAAGGAGTGGGCTGCTCCTGGAGTCATTGCTACAAGAGCCACCACACACAGACATATCAAGGACATGGGGTACAAGTGTCGCATTCCTTGTGTCAAGCCACTCATAGCGAATAGACAACGCCAGAAGCTTCTTACCTGGGCCAAGGAGAAAAAGAATTGGACAGTTGCTCAGTGGTCCAAGGTGTTGTTTTCAGATGAAAGGAAATTTTGCATTTCATTTTGGAATCAAGGTCCCAGAGTCTGGAGGAAGAGAGGAGAGGTAAACAATCCTAGCTGCTTTCATTGGCTGTAAGCCATAATCATCAACATTGACAGAAATAAACACTTGAAATAGATCAATCTGTTTGTAATGACTCTATACAGTATAATATGAGTTTCACTTTTTGTACTGAAGAGCTGAAATAAATTAACTTTTTGATGATATTCTAATTTCATTTAATGCACATGTGGAAATCCAAATCTTAAACATTTCAGCCCATCCAAGGCTTTCATCAATAATAGAGCAGGGAAATCAGTTTTACGGCAGAAATTCTTATGACAGCATTGTTTATAATTTGATTTATTGGCTATTTAATATTTATAAATGACGAGTGACATCATTCAGTTATAGTTTGTGGAAATATTTCACCATCTGTTAACATCTTTTACTTGTATGTGTTTCATGTAGTTTCAGTAGTTTTTAAGTTTTGATATTTTCATAACACTTTGGAAATTAAATGTCTGTTGGCTCATGATCTTACTATTACTGAATATGTTCTTCTCTCTTCATCGCTATGTCCTAACCTGGTCATTTTGTCAATCAGGATTCATATTGTCTTTCATTATTTCATTTCTAAATTTTTTTGTCTAGTTTTTGTTTTTTTTTCTATTTTCCATTTGCACTTTATACTTTTTTAATATATAATATAATTTTAGATTTGTTTGTTTTTCCTATGTTCACCACTTTGCGAAGTCTGGAATTTCCAGATGGTTTTCGACTGATTCATCAATTGCAACTTTTTTTTAAAATGTCACAAATTTTCTTCTGTCTCCTCCTGAAGGGACAAATTCCGCAATACTTTAGTGGGAACATGCGACTTTTTGCTCTCAAAAGGTAGAAAAAAAAGTTGACAACAATATTTTGCTTTTAATATGTTTGTTTCAATAAATTTTATTCGATTTTTTTACTTTTAACAGTTTAAGGGTACCGTCACACAGTGGCATTTTGATCGCTACGACGGCACGATCCGTGACGCTCCAGCATCGTAACAATATCGCTCCAGCGTTGTAGACTGCTGTCACACTTTGCAATGTACGACGCTGGAGCGATAATTTCATGACGTACGTGCGATGTAGAAGCCGTTGGTTACTATGCGCACATCGTATACAATATCGTGCACACCTTTGTTACACCATGCGATCATGCCACCACAGCGGGACACTAGACGACGAAAGAAAGTTTCAAACGATCTGCTACGACGTACGATTCTCAGCGGGGTCCCTGATCGCAGGAGCGTGTCAGACACTGCGAGATCGCTGGAACGTCACGGATATATCGCTGGAACGTCACAAATCGTGCCGTCGTAGCGATCAAAATGCCACTGTGTGACGGTACCCTTAGAAAAACCTTCCCTCACAGGGGAGGCCAACATACTTAAAACATTCAATAAAGAAATTGGAAAATGATCCAACTCTGTACATATAAACACAAGATAGTAACAAAGGGGGAAAAAAACACTAGGTGGGGGGTACATTTCAATTAAGATTCCTTAATCGTTCATCTATTCCTATAATTATCACCTTTAAAGTTTATGAGCGTGAAAACAGGTAATGAAAAGCCTCTATAAACTGCCTGTGAAGGGAGAGATGGGTTATAGAAATTATAAAGCAAACTGATCGATGGGGACAGTTGTCTATGTATTTTCGTTATATGGGAAGTAGTTTTATGGTGATAGCGTGAGAGCTTGGGTTAGGCAGACGTTATGGTCCAGGTCCAGCCAGGGAGTCCATATTTGAAAGAATGCATTCCAATTATCAGTCGTAGCTGCTTGAATACGCTCGTGTAGCATAATCGCATTCATTCTATCTCTGACTAAGATATAGAAAGTGACATGGTCCTCCACTTAGATGATATATGTATTTTAGTTGCCATGCATAGTAAACTCATCAGTCTTTGTGAGTTCTTAGAAAATCCAGGGTGCTTAGATCCTAATAGAAAAACAGATGGGTCAAGTTGGATTACTTTATTAAACATTTTTTCAGCTGTAAGTTTTATTTCTTGCCAAAGAGCGGTGACTACTGTGCAGCTCCACCATATATGTTCCTTGTCACCTGGAATGCTACATCCTCTAAAGCATATACTAGGTACATGGGGTAGATGACATGAAGTTTTGTAGGAACCAGATAGGTTCTATGAAGAACTTTAATGGATGATTCCACCAGAGAGACCTGATGGCTGCCCCTAGATAAATTATCACAACATCTACGCCACTCTTCTAGCGACATATCAATTCCCAGGTCTTCCTCCCACTGCTTCATGAACTTTAATTTATCCTCATCTTGTATAGCATTAATTATAGAATATAATAAAGAAATTGTCCCTCTACCCAAGGGATCATTCACACATTTTTGTTCAAAGCCTGATGTAGAGAAGGGAGTTCTGTTCGGTAGATTCTGTTTTGCAAAATTAAAAATTTGGTTCATCCGGAAGGTTTCTCCAAATGGTGGGTTATGTTTCCGGGTGAATTCTTGCATGGTTAATAATATATTGAATGGGGTACATAGATGTTTTAGCGTAATTATGCCATTTAGTATCCACCAGGAGTAAGGTCGGAGATCTAGACCTGGTAAAAACATTGGATTGTTGAATAGATATTGTAATGGGGTAAATTTAGATTGAAGTCCATGATAAATCTTTCGTTCCTCCATAGAATTAATGAGTGAGCGGCGAAAGGCGCTCTAATAGAAATGTCTCGCGGGAGCTTCTCTGTGGTCCATAGTATGCCTGATAATGAGTAGGGTTTTAATATGTGTGATTCTAGGTAAACCAATCTAGGTTTGTTATTAGTAGAGCAAACTTTAGTTAATTGAGCAATTTGGGCCGATTTAAAATAGGCTATAAAATTAGGTAAGGATAATCCTCCAATTTTTCTATGTACAAACATTGTTTTCTGCTTGATTCTCGGTTTCTTCCCCTGCAATATAAACTTGGAGATTATGGTATGTATATCTCGGAAAACTTTGGAGGGTATCGTGATAGGAAGAGAACGAAATAAGTATAAGAATCGTGGGAGGCTAACTTTATACTGGTTTCCAAGGTCAACTGGGCCTAATATATTAGGATTATTCCTTATAGCTTCAGGCAAGGGTTCCATAGCTAAGGCAAATAATGCTGGTGATAAAGGGCATCCCTGCCTAGTTCCTCTCTGTATGGTTATTGGGAGAGGTTGTGTTGAGGGGAGTTTGAGGTATGCGGTTGGATTGTCATATAGTAAATGAAGACATGAAAGTAGCTTGTGGGGGAGGCCAAATTTGGATAAGACTTCAAAAAGGTATGACCAGGATACTGTGTCGAAGGCTTTTTCGATATCTAGTGCTAATAGTATGGTCGATCTTTGTGAATTATGTGCTGATTGAATAATGTTTAAATTTCTTCTTATGTTGTCTGGCTTTGCCTCATAAGAATGAAACCTACTTGATCTCTATGTATTAATGAGGGGAGTATCTTATTAATTCTGTTGGTAATAATTGATGTAAATATTTTAAGGTCAACATTTAGTAGTGAAATAGGCCTATAATTTTTGGTTAATAGATGATCTCTTTTCGGCTTGGGGATCACTGTCACGTACGCAGTATAGAATTTGGGGGGCATCTGGGATCCATTTAAAAGGGTATTGCAGAAGTTTTTTATGTGGGGGGCGTGAGTAGTTCATTAAATTTTTTATAATAAAGAGCCGTGAGGCCATCATGTCCGGGTGCCTTACCAGTCTTCAAATTTTTGATTATTGACTTTATTTCCTCCTCAGTTATGTCTGCTTGAAGTTGTTGAGATGTGGGTTCATTGATCTTGGGAAGCAGTAAACTTTGTAAAAAGGATTATAGAAGGTGTGGAGGGGGAGATTGTGGAGAGGAATAAAGTTTTTCATAATAGTCATGGAATTCCTTATAAATAATTTCGGGATGTGCCGAGACGCGACCTTTTTTATCTTTAATTGATGGAATAGTGTTTAATAGTTCCTTCATCCTTAATTGTCATGCCAGCATTCTACTTGGTTTATTTGCCTGCCTATAAAAAGTTGCTCTGGTCCAGGCCAAGGCCCTCTCTGTTCTGTTGGTAAGGGTGGCATTTAATTGCAATTTGGTATCATGTATTTGTTTAATTAAGTAACGGGAGGTAGATAATTGGTTTGCTTGTTCGAGTTTCACCAGCATATTTTCTAGTTTAGTTTGGAGTTCTGATCTATTCTTCATTTTGTTCGCTGCTAATTTAATAAAAGTACCAGTAATGTATTTTTTATGGGCTAACCATACGTTTCCAGGGTTCGAATCTTCAGTAACAGTAGATTGGAAATAGAACCTCAACTCCTCCTTAATTGACAGTGACCATGGGGTCTACAATTAGGGATTCATTTAATCGCCAACGGAACAGGCGAGATGTCGTTATATTGAATTTAAATACAGAAAGAACTGAGTCATGGTCTGACCATGAAGATGGGATGTGGCATGAAAATAAAACAGTTGGAAGCGAATTTGCTGTGGTTATATGTAGTTCAATTCTTGAGTATGATTTGTGTACGGAGGAAAAGCATGTGTAGCCTCTCGCCGACTCATTAGTCTCCCTCCACATGTCCACCAATCTGTTCTCGCTCATCAAGCGAAGGATTTTTTTTCTATCTGCTTGTTGGTAATATCTGACCGCTTTAAGGCACTGCTGTCTAAGTTTGGATTTAGGGTGAAGTTAAAGTCTCCACACCATATCAAATGTTGGTATGGGATTGAAGATATTTTAGACAAAATTAATTTAAAGACCAAAGTTTGACTATTAGCGGGTAAGTAGCTATTCACAATGCAAATATTTTGGTCTTGTAAGGTGCCTTGTATAATTATAAACCTGCCCTCAGGATCTGAGTATGTGTTGCCTATCTGGAGTGGGAGATGTAATGTCGGGTTTTTGTTTATGGTAGTCTATAAAAGCCTTTCTGCATTTCAAGGGAGAGTTAAACCCTCGCACATTGTGGGAAAGGACTCTACACATGGTAGTATAACCGATTACTGCTGAACGACAGATGATCTTGGGGTTCTAACTCTATTTCTTCCTCAAAATACCACGGCAGGCATGAACTATAGCTATAGGTATAAACATTTATATGGGGATACAGTAGGGAAGCGATATAACAGGGGGAGACAATGACATAGAACAAACAATAGAAAATCAATTGGGTTAAAAACCCAAGTTGTATGGTGATTAGGGGCTCCATATTAACGGGAGCACCAAGTATCACCAAGGTTGGGCAGCGTACTATATGCCGGAGTGCATTACCCCTATTTAAGAATGCCCTCATAAGGAAACAATAAAAAAGGGGGGGAGCGGGGGAAGGGAAGAAAAGGAGAAGGCGAGGTTAGGGGGGAGAGGGGGAAGGGATGAATGAAAGCAAGGGAGAGGGGAAGGAGGGAGAAAAGGGGAGAGGGAGAAGGGAGAATGGGGTGAGGGAGAAAAGGGGGAGGAAGGGGGAGGTAGGGTAAGAGGAAAGGAAGAGGGTTGGGAAAAGGGCTTGGTGGAAAATAGAAGAAGGGGAGGGAGGCATAAGTTAGGGCATATGGTATTTTACTCGAAATCTATAGCAGGTATAAATATAAAAGACAGTCTACCACCTTTTAGGTCTGATAACTTAAGACTCAATTATAAGGTGATGAACCTTATTTTTTTGTGAGGACTGTTGTGAATTCTGCTTGTGGGCTCCCTCCGGTGGTTGTAGGTGGTAATGCAGTTGTCCCTGGCCTGCAGTCCTGGACAGGTGTATCTGCTGATTGCAATTCTGACTGGGGTATTTAGGTTTGCAGGACTCATTAGTCCTTTCCAGTTGTCAATGTTTCTTGGGAAGTGTTGGATCTCTGTTATGATCAGGTGGCCTTGGAGCAGCATGAAAAGACCTTCGCTGGAGCAGTGGTAACTTTACTGACCACAAACCCTGATCCTATCACCACAACTAGAAGTAGCCGTGGGGTGTGCCTAACCAGACCGTTATGATATTTGAGCAACACATGCAGTTGAGGCAGGGAAATGTGCCAGCAAAATACTCCCTGCCTTCATTACCTTCCCCCTGTTGGCCCCCTCGGGATTATAGGATCGCATAGGAGATAGCAATCTAACAAGGTAGAAACCCATATTGGGTTTGCTATTCTATCTTATAACCTCGACACTATATACATACTATCTGTATTACAGCCAATATTACCTGTGACAGTTACTATTTGCATTACAGCCAAAACTGACCCTTTTACAGATGCCTCAAACTACTTAACATAGTAACATAGTTAGTAAGGCCGAAAAAAGACATTTGTCCATCCAGTTCAGCCTATATTCCATCTTAATAAATCCCCAGATCTACGTCCTTCTACAGAACCTAATTGTATGATACAATATTGTTCTGCTCCAGGAAGACATCCAGGCCTCTCTTGAACCCCTCGACTGAGTTCGCCATCACCACCTCCTCAGGCAAGCAATTCCAGATTCTCACTGCCCTAACAGTAAAGAATCCTCTTCTATGTTGGTGGAAAAACCTTCTCTCCTCCAGACGCAAGACTCTCTGTAACAGTCACCATTGAAAATTGAAAATTAAGATACCGTATCCATTATTTGGGTAAATACGTTTTATGTATGTGCCATGATCCCACATTTACATCCTTTAGTTTTCTATGTGGCTCTGTACAACTTGTTCTATTTAGCTATATCACTACATATCCTCCTATGTATTCCATACAGGTTACAATTGGATCATCTCTACCTTTGTATATATTAATATCCCTACTTTTACATGACGCATCACGAACAGACATTAAGGGTATGTCTCTCCGTCTTTACCTCTTATGTAGTCGTCTCCGACTTGGAGATAATAAACCTCTGGAAACCCGTCCTTCCGCTTCATGTCCTATAGTTTTATTACTGAGTGCAGGATCCTATGAACCGTTACCGTCCTTTTACGTTACATGACGTGTTCTAATTTTGTATATAGCCTTGTACATATCTTGCACACTGTATATATATTATGTTCATACACTGTTTTTTTAAACTTTTTTGTTACAACACCATTTGTGATCAAGGCCACTGTGTGGCCGAAACGTTAACTTGTTGCCTTACTGTTTCGTCTCTGCCTCCACATCTTCAAATAAAAATATTCACTTAAGCAGAATTTAACTGGATGAGTGCAGTGTTTTGACTTTTTTCCCAGTATTTGGGGGTCTTCGGATCCCGTTCACTTGCACCATCATAACTCCATCCATTTGTCGAGTGCTAGCTCTTTTATTTTTTCAAAAAAAATGAAGCAAACACTTATCTTAGCTGAATTGGCAGCAAGCAGGAGAGGCCAGGCAGAGGACCAACACTTCCAAAGGAACATTGACTACTGGCAAGGACTAATGAGTCCTGCACAGCTAAATACCCCAGTCAGAATTGCAATTAGCAGAAACACCTGTCCAAGACTGCTGCTCAGGAATAACTGCATTACCATCAACAACCACCGGAGGGAGCCCAAGAGCAGAATTCACAACAGTACCCCCCTTGAGGAGGGGTCACCGAACCCTCACCAGAGCCCCCAGGCCAGTTAGGACGAGCAAGATGAAAGGCACGAACCAAATCAGTGGCATGGACATCAGAGGTCGAAACCCAAGAATTATCCTCCTGGCCATAACCCTTCCATTTGACAAGGTACTGAAGCTTCCGCCTCGAAAAACGAGAATCCAAAATCTTCTCAACCACATATTCCAACTCCCCATCGACCAACACAGGGGCCGGAGGATCAACAGAGGGAACAACGGACTCCACATATTTCCGCAACAAAGATCTATGGAAGACATTATGGATAGCAAAAGAGGCCGGAAGCGCCAGACGAAAAGACACCGGATTAATAATCTCAGAAATCCTATAAGGACCAATAAACCGAGGCTTAAACTTAGGAGAAGAAACCTTCATAGGAACATGACGGGAAGATAACCAAACCAGATCCCCAACCCGAAGCCGGGAACAAACACAGCGACGTCGGTTAGCAAAACTTTGAGCCTCCTCCTGAGACAACACCAAATTGTCCACCACATGAGCCCAAATCTGCTGCAACCTGTCAACCACAGAATCCACACCAGGAAAGTCAGAAGACTCAACCTGCCCAGAAGAAAAACGAGGATGAAAACCAAAATTACAAAAAAAAGGCGAAACCAAAGTAGCCGAACTAGCCCGATTATTAAGGGCAAACTCGGCCAATGGCAAAAAAGCCACCCAATCATCCTGATCAGCAGACACAAAGCATCTCAAATAAGTCTCCAAAGTCTTATTAGTACGCTCGGTCTGGCCATTTGTCTGAGGATGAAATGCAGAAGAAATAGACAAATCAATGCCCAGCCTAGCACAAAAGGCCCGCCAAAACCTAGAAACAAACTGGGAACCTCTGTCGGACACAATATTCTCAGGAATACCATGCAAACGAACCACATGCTGAAAAAACAACGGAAGCAAATCAAAAGAAGAAGGCAATTTAGGCAAAGGCACCAAATGAACCATCTTAGAGAATCGGTCACAAACAACCCAGATAACAGACATCCTCTGGGAAACAGGAAGATCGGAAATAAAATCCCTAGAAATATGCGTCCAGGGCCTCTCAGGGACCGGCAATGGCAAAAGCAACCCACTAGCACGGGAGCAACAAGGCTTGGACCGCGCACAAGTCCCACAGGACTGCACAAAAGACCGCACATCACGCGATAAAGAAGGCCAACAAAATGACCTACCAACCAAGTCTCTGGTACCAAAAATGCCAGGATGACCAGCCAACACAGAACAGTGAACCTCAGAAATCACTCTACTAGTCCATCTGTCAGGAACAAACAGCTTCCCCACAGGACAACGATCAGGTTTGTCAGCCTGAAATTTCTGAAGAACCCGTCGTAAATCAGGAGAAACGGCAGAAAGGACCACCCCTTCCTTCAAAATACCGACTGGTTCCAAGACCTCAGGAGAATCAGGCAAAAAACTCCTAGAGAGGGCATCAGCCTTAATATTCTTAGAACCCGGAAGGTACAAGACCATGAAATCAAAACGAGAAAAAAACAAGGACCATCGAGTCTGTCTAGGATTCAACCGTTTTGCAGACTCGAGGTAAATCAGATTCTTATGATCGGTCAAGACCACAATACGGTGCTTAGCTCCCTCAAGTCAATGTCGCCACTCCTCAAACACCCACTTCATAGCCAACAACTCCCGATTGCCGACATCATAATTGCGTTCAGCAGGCAAAAACTTACGGGAAAAGAAGGCACATGGTTTCATTAAGGAACCAACAGGATCCCTCTGAGACAAAACAGCCCCTGCCCCAATCTCAGAAGCGTCAACCTCAACCTGAAACGGAAGAGCAACATCTGGTTGACGCAACACAGGGGCAGAAGTAAAATGATGCTTAAGTTCCTGAAAGGCAGAGACAGCCGCAGGGGACCAATTCACCATATCAGCTCCCTTCTTCGTCAAATCAGTCAAGGGTTTAACCACGCTGGAAAAATTAGCAATGAAACGGCGATAAAAATGAGTAAAACCCAAAAATTTCTGAAGGCTCTTCACTGATGTGGGCTGAATCCAATCATGAATGGCCTGAACCTTAACCGGATCCATCTCTATAGACGAGGGAGAAAAAATAAAGCCCAAAAAGGAAACTTCTGCACTCCAAAAAGACACTTAGACCCTTTCACAAATAAGGCATTGTCACGAAGGATCTGAAATACCATCCTGACCTGCTGCACATGAGATACCCAATCATCGGAAAAAATCAAAATATCGTCCAAATATACAATCAGGAATTTATCAAGATAATCCCGGAAGATATCATGCATGAAGGACTGAAAAACAGATGGAGCATTAGAGAGTCCGAATGGCATCACAAGGTATTCAAAATGGCCCTCGGGCATGTTAAACGCAGTTTTCCATTCATCACCCTGATAATACGAACAAGATTATAAGCCCCCCGAAGGTCAATCTTAGTAAACCAACTAGCTCCCTTAATCCTTGCAAACAAATCGGAAAGCAAAGGTAAAGGATATTGAAACTTTACCGTGATCTTATTCAAGAGGCGATAATCAATACAGGGTCTTAAGGAACCATCTTTTTTAGCAACAAAAAAGAACCCCGCTCCCAACGGCGAAGAAGATGGCCGAATATGCCCTTTCTCCAAAGACTCCTTAATATAGCTCCGCATGGCGGTATGTTCAAGTACAGACAGGTTGAAAAGTCGTCCCTTAGGAAACTTACAGCCTGGAATCAAGTCAATAGCACAATCGCAGTCCCTGTATGGTGGAAGGAAACTGGACTTGGGCTCATCGAATACATCCTGAAAATCAGACAAAAACTCAGAGGAACATCATTATGAACCCCCTGACAACCTCAACTAGTCACAGACATGGACTTCCAATCCAAAACAGGATTATGTACTTGCAACCATGGAAAACCCAGCACGATAGCATCATGCAAATTATGCAACACCAGAAATCGACAATCTTCCTGATGGGCTGGCGCCATGCGCATGGTCACCTCACCTGTATCCAAAACTGGGGCTTATTTTTAGCCAAGGGTGTAGCATCAATGCCCCTTAAAGGAATAGGGTTCTGCAAAGGCTGCAAGGGAAAACCACAACGCCTGGCAAACTCAAAGTCCATTAAGTTCAAGGCGGCGCCTGAATCCACAAACACCATGACAGAAAATGATGACAATGAACAGATCAAGGACACAGATAACAGAAATTTAGGTTGTACAGTACTGATGGTAAATGAACTGGCGATCCTCTTGGTCCGCTTAGGGCAGACAGAAATGGCATGGGAAGCGTCGCCACAATAATAACACAACCTATTCTGACGTCTAAAACCTTGTCGTTCCATTCTAGATAGAATCCTATCACAGTGCATTGGCTCAGGAATTTGCTCTGAGGATAACCCCATAGTGCGCACAGTTCTGCGCTCCCGCAAGCGTCGATCAATCTGAATGGTCAGAGACATAGAATCACTCAGATTGGAGGGTGTGGGAAACCCCACCATAACATCTTTAACGGATTCAGAAAGACCCTTTCTGAAAATTGCCGCCAAAGCATCATTATTCCATTTAGTCAATACAGACCATTTTCTGAATTTCTGACAATACAATTCTGCCGCCTCTTGACCCTGAGACAGGGCCAACAAGGTCTTCTCAGCTTGATCCACCGAATTAGGTTCATCATACAGTAATCCTAACGCCTGAAAGAAGGAGTCTACATTAAGCAAAGCAGGATCCCCAGATTCCAGGGAAAATGCCCAATCCTGTGGATCACCACGCAGCAGGGAAATGATGATTTTAACTTGTTGAATGGAATCACTGGAGGATCGAGGTTTCAATGCAAAAAACAGTTTACAGTTGTTTTTAAAACTCAAAAATTTGGACCTGTCACCAAAAAACAAATCAGGAGTAGGTATCTTCGGTTCTAAAGCAGGAGTCTGAACAATGTAATCAGAAATACCCTGTACTCTAGCAGCAAGCTGGTCTATATGAGAAACTAATTCCTGAACATTCATGCTAGCACAAGGCTCTTCAGCCACCCAGAGATAAAGAGGGAGGAGAAGACAAAACAGACTGGAGAAAAAAAAATGGCTCAAGATCTTTCCTCCCTTCTTCTGAGATGCAATTAACTCATTGTTGGCCAGTAGTACTGTTATGATCAGGTGGCCTTGGAGCAGCATGAAAAGACCTTCACTGGAGCAGTGGTAACTTTACTGACCGCAAACCCTGATCCTATCACCGCAACTAGAAGTAGCCGTGGGGTGTGCCTAACCAGACCTAGACACCTCGACACAGCCTAAGGACTAAATATCCCTAAAGATGGAAATAGGAAAACTCTCTTGCTTCAGAGTAGATCCCCAAAGGATAGGTAGCCCCCCACAAATAATGACTGTGAGTAGGAGAGGAAAAGACACACGCAGACAGAAAACAGGGATAAGCAAAGGAGGCCACTTCTACATAGATAGGAAAGGATAGTACAGGATACTATGCGGTCAGCATAAAACACTACAAAATATCCACAGCAGAAAACTACAAAAACCCCACCACCCAACTAAAGATGTGGAGAGTACATCTGCGACTCCAGCGAGTCCAACTAGACTGAGAAAAACATCAGGCACAGTCTAGCAGGAACAAAATAGAAACAAGATAAGCACAGAAAATAAACACACAGCAGTGTGTCTAAAAAAATGAAGCAAACACTTATCTTAGCTGAATTGGCAGCAAGCAGGAGAGGCCAGGCAGGTGACCAACACTTCCAAAGGAACATTGACTACTGGCAAGGACTAATGAGTCCTGCACAGCTAAATACCCCAGTCAGAATTGCAATTAGCAGAAACACCTGTCCAAGACTGCTGCTCAGGAATAACTGCATTACCATCAACAACCACTGGAGGGAGCCCAAGAGCAGAATTCACAACAGATCTCTGTCTGGCTTCTCCATCTAACTAAAGACGTGGAACGTATATCTGCAACTCCAGAGACTCCTACACTCAGAGCAGGAATACAATCAAAAAACAAGCACACAGCTTGTGTGCCATAGAAAAAGAAACAGACACTTATCTTTGCTGAATTGGCAGCTAAGCAGGAGAAGCCAGACAGAGAGCCAACACTTCCCAAGAAACATTGACAACTGGCAAGGACTAATGAGTCCTGCAAACCTAAATACCCCAGTCAGAATTGCAATCAGCAGATACACCTGTCCAGGACTGCAGGCCAGGGACAACTGCATTACCACCTACAACCTCCGGAGGGAGCCCAAAAGCAGAATTCACAACAGAGGACTATTTGAAGAACATATTAATAGTAATGTTTTTGAATCCAAGTGAATTCAAGTTGCAAATTATATAAAACGTGTTCAAGTAACCCGTGTGTTCTGGCTCCTGGTTTTGGGCACAGACTTTTAATCTTTAGCTGGATGTGGCCTCCGCTGTGGCTGAGGTGGTATTGCTTCCAGAACTGGAATCCCAGCGCATTCAAGGGTTTTCTTGCCATCTTCCAGTGATCGGCAGACAAAAAACTTATTGCCATATGAAAATGAGAGTGCAAAGGGAAATCCCCATCTGTACTTTACTTGTACTGCTTGAAGCACAGCGGTGATTGGCTTGTGGGCCCTTCTCCTAGTCAGTGTAGTTGGGGAGATATCTGCGTACAGGCGAACTGAACTTGGTAGACCTGGCAGGGAGGTTAGTTCTCTGGCGGCGGGTAGGATAAGGTCTCTGGACTACTCATAATGCATTTTAAGGACCACATCTCTAGGGAAATCTGCGGAATGCGGTCTGCCCAAGGCCCTGTGTATCCTTGTGATGTGCAGCAAGGATGGATCCAGATCCAGCAGCAGTGTCTTAAATAGTGCTGAAGCCGTGTCTTTAAGTGCCAGTGTAGTTTCAGGGAGACCATGGATATGTATATTACTTCTGCGAGATCTATTCTCATAGTCTTCATACTTTAATTCAAGATCTGCAATGCGTTCTGTGTGTTGCTTAATAGTTTCTTGATCCTCCTCTAGAGCCTCTGCTGTGGCATCCATTTTTTCCTCCAGATTGGAGGAGAGTTGTACTATATCTTGCAATTGGCTGGTAATACATTGCATAACTGAGGTGAGCTCAGCTCTGAAAGTCTCCTGGAGCGTTTTGATTAGCGCTGCTGTGGGGATAACAGCAGCCTCAGTCGCTGTTAATTTGTCAGGGCCAGCCTCGTTACTAAGTGATGTGGGAGAGACTGATGGGGAAGAAGTTACGGCAGCCATCTTGCCAGCTCCACCGCTCACGAGGAGGTCGGCTATTGTGCGGCTTACCAGCTGACTTGCGTTTCCTTTCTTTGGAATGTCAGTCCGCACGGGTCCCGAAGGTGGGGGGCGTCCGTTCAGGGAGAGTATGCAGCGATTCCGGTGGTCTGTGGGGTAATAACGGCAGGTCGGGCTGCGGAGCTCAGCAGAGCATGTCTGACTCCGTCAAGGTCCGCGCATGCGCCCCTCATTTTTTTTTAATTCTTGAACCACGTGCGCCATTTTGAAGAATTTGGAGCAAAAGGTGTCAACGGATGCCACCAGACAAATGAAGAAACGTGGCTTTACATTTTTTTTAATCTAAATTTCTTCAAAGATTTAAAATGTCTCTGACCTGTAGAATTTCCCGCTTGTCTGTATGTCATTGGAACTCTGTGTGTCACTAGTTTTCTGCAATTTATTACATTAGATCTATTTGGAGAGCAAGCAAACCATATACAGCTTCATACTCATCTTTGAGTTCCGGTTTCCCTGAATATGGCAACACATAACGTACTTCTGTTCATTAAAATCTACAGAAATTTTTGGGACTCCAGCAAGTAATCGTGTATCAATTAAATGCAGAACTGTTTTTTGGACCATGTACTTGAATGGATTCATTAATTTCAATAGTCACATAAATGATCCTATATGACTTTCACAGAATGTATAGTAGGTAAATATATATATGTTATATATTTAGGAGATTGGGGAGGAATTTTTATAATTACCAGAAAAGTGTAAATAAATTGACTGCATTTGAATATTTCTTTAACTCCTTCATGTCTGGGCTATTTTCCATTTTGTTTTGTTTTTTCATTTTTTCCTCCCTTCTTCCAAGAGCCATAACTAATTTTATTTTTCCATCAACATAGCCACACAAGGACTTGATTGTTGTGGCATGAGCTTTACTTTTGAATAACACAGCTCATTTTGTTATGTGATGTACTGGAAAACGGTAAAAAATTTCAAGTACGCTGAAATTGCCAAAAAAGTGCCTATTCCACAATTGTTTTTGGGTGTTTTATTTACCATGTTCCCTATATGATAAAACTGGCCTTTTAATTTGATTCTCCACTTCTGCATGATTATGCAGATACCAAATATGTATAGCTAATTTATTTAATTGTTGAAAAGGGATTCGTAAATTTGTAAAGCAATATATATATATATATATATATATATATATTGTAGCATGGGTAAAGGGTTTGTAGTCGATGGGAGGTATGTGCCACATAAGTGCCTGGTTGCTGTAATGTAGCCCGGAGTATTCCTTTCTTGCACATAATCTTGTATATGTGTTTCAGGACCTGTGGTAATGTCAGACCACATGGCTAATCATGTGATGGGTTACTGGGTGGGGTTAGCTCTTTATAAGACTGGCTAATCCTTTACACAGCAGATACGTGTGGAGGTGAAACCCTCCTGAGTGTGTTACGGCTTCAGGACTGAGCCGGATGAACTGGACACTTGCTTTTCTTTGCCTGAACCAAAGGCCCATTTTGCTTTCTGTTATTTGCCACATGGTTTATGAAGCAATAAACCCAGTGAACTTTAAAGGAACACGTCTCCTGAGTGTCAGCCGTCGCAGCTGAGTGAGTGAAATCCTTACAATTGGTGGTAGACGTGCGAGCAGCGTTCCCAGCGGAGACGTGAGTTTATTTTTGAATGTCCTGGGTCAAGGCTGTTGCAAGCCAGCAAGCATTGCCGGAGAAAATGGAGGACCTGCTGAAACACTTGGTCCAGATGCAGTCACAGCAGGAGAAAAGGCAGAGCCAGCAGGAGCAAAGGCAGCAAGAGACCAACAGGCTGTTGATGCAGCAGATACAACAGAGCCAGCAGGAGCAACGGCAGAGTCAGCAGGAGCAACGGCAGAGTCAGCAGGAGCAACGGCAGCAGATGCAGCAGAGCCAGCAGGAGCATCAGCAGCAGATGCAGCTTCTGGCAACCGCCATCCAGGGCAAGGCGAGCACCCCAACCCCAGGTTTGGCTGATGACACCCACGTCCGGAAGATGGTAAGACGCGCATTGCAGAAAATGACTCCCGGGGATGATGTTGAGGCCTTCCTGACGGTGTTTGAGAGGGTCGCTGAGAGGGAAAAACTTCAGCCAGAGCAGTGGGCAGAGGTACTTGCGCCATACCTGACGGGAGAACCCCAGAAGGCGTACTATGATTTGACCTTGCAGGATGCCAAAGAGTATCACAAATTGAAAGCCGAGATTCTCGCACGTTTGGGGGTGACACTGACTGTCAGGGCACAGCGAGTTCACTCCTGGGGCTATCACCGGGACAAACCACCTCGTTCCCAAATGTTTGATCTGTTGCACCTGGTCCAGAAATGGCTGCAGCCAGAATCCTCTGCGCCTGCACAGATGGTAGAACGGGTGATGATGGATTGGTTTGTCCATTCCCTCCCGAGGCCTATACAGTCTTGGGTTGCCCAGGGTGATCCCCAGAATGCCGACGAGCTGATCGGACTGGTTGAGAGATACCAAGGGTTGGAAGGCTCCTTCGGGAGGCAGCCCATGCCGTACTGGGGGTCCCAGAAGGCAGCTGAGTCCCAAAAAGGGGTGGTGCGTCCAAGGTCACAAAGGGCGGGGGAGGTGGTGCCCAAGGTCCCCACGGGTGATATTATTTGTTGGAGGTGCCACAAGCCAGGACATATAGCTGCCCGTTGTTCCCAAACCACTGAGCAGATGGACTGCAGCATGGGACGCCGTTGTTCATACTATGCGTATCCAGCCTGTAGTGTGAACTCTCCATCCAACGAGGGACCTCAAGCGTGTCCCGTAAAGGTGAACGGTCGAGCAGTAACGGCACTGTTAGACTCGGGGAGCCTAGTGACCCTGGTGAGGGCCACTTTTCCTCTCCACCTGCTCCCAGGAAAGAAGGTCGGAGTGCGGTGCATACATGGTGATGCAAAGGACTACCCTATGGCCAGGGTGGACATTGAAACGGCATGTGGCACTGAGTCCCACATAGTCGGCGTGGTTCAGGACTTGTTGCACCCTATAATTATTGGCCGGGATTTCTGTTTGTTTTGGGATTTGTGGGGAAATGGTTCTGAGCTCCCTGGCAGGGAACCAGTGAACCCTGGAAGGGTATCGCCACACCCAGAGGCAGACAGTTTTCCTTTTTGTGTTCTGGTTGGGGATGAGGAGGAAGTATCCCCTACATCTGACATTCTGGAGTTAGAAGTTACCGGTGAAAATTTTGGGACTGCCCAACATAGGGACCCCACTCTGAGGGAAGCCTTTAATAATGTCACAGTTATTGACGGGGTGGTACAGGAGCCGGGGGCAGACACAAGATTTCCCCATTTTCTGTTGAGGGGGGAGTTGTTGTACCGTGTCACGAAAATACGGGAGGAGTTGGTAGAGCAGTTGATAGTGCCGGGTCCGTATAGACGGAAAGTGTTGGACATGGCCCATTCACACATCTTGGGTGGACACCTGGGGGTGGAAAAAACGCAGGAACGGGTTGTGCAGAGGTTCTATTGGCCTGGGTGTCACCGGGAAATAGTGAACTATTGCAGGTCCTGCCCTACATGTCAGCTAACTGCTCCTACTCCTCATTTCCGGAACCCCCTTGTGCCACTGCCCATTATTGAGGTACCGTTCGAGAGAATTGCCATGGACTTGGTCGGTCCCTTAGTTAAATCAGCTCGGGGCCATCAGTATATATTAGTCATCCTGGACTATGCCACACGCTATCCTGAGGCAATTCCCTTGAGAAATTCTTCCTCAAAAAGCATAGCCCGCAAGTTGGTCCATGTCTTTTCCCGGACAGGTCTGCCAAAGGAGATCCTGACTGACCAGGGTACACCTTTCATGAGCAAGGTGATGAGGGAGTTATGCAAAGCCCTGAAGATCTCCCAGTTGAGGACCTCGGTGTACCATCCCCAGTCAGATGGCCTTGTTGAGAGGTTTAACAAGACACTAAAGAGCATGCTGAGAAAAGCTATAGAGAAAGACGGTAGAGACTGGGATTGTCTCTTAACCTATCTGATGTTTTCCATTCGTGAAGTTCCACAGGCCTCCACAGGGTTCTCACCGTTTGAGCTTCTATATGGCCGACATCCACGAGGACTCCTGGATATAGCCAAGGAAACCTGGGAGGCCGAAGTCACACCCCACAGAAGCGTCATTGAGCATGTGGCCCTGATGCAGCAGAGGATTGCAAAGGTGATGCCTATCGTGAAAGAACACCTTCTCCAAGCACAAGAAGCTCAAGCCAGGGTCTACAACCGGTCTGCAAGAGTGAGACAGTTCAATCCGGGAGACCGAGTTCTTGTGTTAGTTCCAACGGTGGAAAGCAAGTTCTTGGCCAAATGGCAAGGGCCATATGAGGTTGTCGAGAAACTTGGAGAGGTAAATTATAAAATTCACCAACCAGGAAGACGGAAACCATTCCAAGTTTACCATGTCAACCTCATCAAGCCATGGCAAGATAGAGAGCCGACAGCAACTCCATCATTGTTAAGCAACCCAGAAGGTGAGGTTGGAGCGGTTACTATAGCAGAGACGCTATCAAAGACCCAGAAACAGCAGTGCCGGGAGTTACTCCAGAAGAACAGGGACCTGTTTTCAGAATTGCCAGGATACACGAAGGTCATAGAGCACGAGGTCCTAACAGAGCCACATGTGCGGGTGAATGTGAAACCTTATCGTATTCCTGAGGCTCGTCGAGAAGTTATCTCCAAGGAAGTGGAGCGTATGTTGAGGCTTGGGGTCATTGAGGAATCCAAGAGCGGTTGGTCGAGCCCAATTGTCCTGGTCCCAAAACCTGATGGAGAGTGGAGGTTTTGCAACGACTATCGGAAGTTGAATGAAGTCTCCAAGTTCGACACTTATCCCATGCCCCGTATTGATGAGCTCATCGAAAGGCTTGGGCACGCCAGATATATATCCACCTTGGATTTGACAAAGGGGTATTGGCAGATCCCCATGGCACAGGAAGCCAAGGAGAAGACGGCCTTTTCGACACCTGATAGATGCTTCCAATATGCCCGGATGCCGTTTGGCCTACAGGGAGCTCCGGCGACCTTCCAGAGGGCTATGGATAGAGTCCTTGCACCCCATAAGGCCTACGCTGCTGCGTACCTAGATGATATCGTCATCTTTAGCCCGGACTGGGAGAGTCATTTGGAGAAAGTCCAAGCGGTGTTGGATGCTATAAGAGAGGCCGGATTTACTATAAACCCGAAGAAGTGCGCCTTGGGTAAAGAAGAAGCTAAGTACCTTGGATACATAGTGGGTCATGGAGAAATAAAACCCCAAATCAATAAAGTGGAGGCAATCCAAACATGGCCAAAACCAGTTTCCAAGAAACAAGTTAAAGCCTTCCTGGGAATCGTGGGATATTACAGGAGGTTCATCCCAAACTTCGCCACGATGGCTGCGCCTCTGACTGACCTGCTAAAAGGGACAAAATCAGTAATGGTTAAGTGGTCCGAAGAAACAGAGTCAGCCTTCCAAGAAATGAAAAACGCTTTGTGTAAGCAACCCGTTCTGATGGCCCCAAACTTCAAGAAAGAGTTTATTCTTCAGACAGATGCCTCAGATGTTGGGGTGGGAGCAGTCCTTTCCCAAGAACTACATGGGGAGGAGCATCCTGTTCTCTATCTGAGTAGGAAGCTGTCCTCATCTGAAAAGAACTACTCAGTCGTTGAGAAGGAGTGCTTGGCCATAAAATGGGCAGTGGACACATTGCGGTACTATCTGCTGGGACGTAAATTTAGACTGGTATCTGACCATGCCCCGCTTAGGTGGATGAGAGAAACGAAAGGAAGAAATGCTAGAGTCACCCGTTGGTTCTTAGCCCTGCAGGACTTCAGTTTCCATGTGGAACATAGGGCCGGAAAGCTGCACGGTAATGCGGATGCCCTATCAAGAATCCCTTGTTTAGTGGGGGAAAGTGCCAAGCCCCACGGCTTTAGGCAGAGGGGGGAGGTATGTAGCATGGCTAAAGGGTTTGTAGTCGATGGGAGGTATGTGCCACATAAGTGCCTGGTTGCTGTAATGTAGCCCGGAGTATTCCTTTCTTGCACATAATCTTGTATATGTGTTTCAGGACCTGTGGTAATGTCAGACCACATGGCTAATCATGTGATGGGTTACTGGGTGGGGTTAGCTCTTTAAAAGACTGGCTAATCCTTTACACAGCAGATACGTGTGGAGGTGAAACCCTCCTGAGTGTGTTACGGCTTCAGGACTGAGCCGGATGAACTGGACACTTGCTTTTCTTTGCCTGAACCAAAGGCCCATTTTGCTTTCTGTTATTTGCCACATGGTTTATGAAGCAATAAACCCAGTGAACTTTAAAGGAACACGTCTCCTGAGTGTCAGCCGTCGCAGCTGAGTGAGTGAAATCCTTACAATATATACATATATATTATTTATTACTATAACACCATTTATTCCATGGCGCTTTACATGTGAGATATATATATTGCTTGTGTCTCCATTCTTCAATACCTGTACCGTTTTCAATTTTAGGGATATGGGGTAGTTTGAAGGCTTATTTTGGGAGAAATCTTGGAGGCGGTTGTGTGAGGAACGAATAAGTGTGGAGGAGAGTAGGAGGTCTTGGGACGATCGAAGATTACGTGAGAGAAGATATTGGGAGAGTAGTTCAGAGATATAGGGAGGGGACAGGTTGTGAATGGCTTTGTAGATCAGTGTTAGTAGTTTGAACTGGATTTGTTGGGGAATTGGGAGCGAGTGGAGGGATTTGCAGAGGGGAGAAGCAGGGGAGTAGCGAGGAGAGAGGTGGACTAGCCGGGCAGCAGAGTTGAGGACAGACTGGAGTGGTGCAAGAGAGTTAGCTGGGAGGCCACAGAGGAGGGTGTTGCAGTAATCAAGGCGGGAGATGATGAGAGCATGCACAAGAGTTTTGGTAGATTGTGGGCTGAGGAAGGAACGGATTCTAGCAATATTTTTGAGTTGGAGGCGACAGGAGGTGGCAAGAGCTTGGACGTGAGGTTTGAAGGACAGGGCAGAGTCGGGAGTTACCCCGAGGCAGCGGATTTCAGGTGCGGGTGAGAGCGTGATGCCATTTACCATAATAGATAGATCAGGTAGGGGGGATACGTGAGGTGGGGGAAAGATGATGAATTCGGTTTTGTCTACATTGAGTTTAAGGAAGCGAGAGGTGAAGAAGGAGGATATGGCTGACAGACATTTTGGGATTCTGGACAGCAGAGAGGTGACATCTGGGCCAGAGAGGTAGATCTGAGTGTCGTCGGCATACAGGTGGTACTGGAAGCCATGGGACTTTATGAGTTGTCCTAGGCCAAGGGTATAGATGGAAGAAAGTAGGGGTCCTAGGCAGGGATGGATTTAGGGTAGCCAGGGCCCTAAGCTGTTCAGACACTGTGGCCCCCCCGGTCATGTGACAGGGGTCATGTGACGGTGGTTATGTGATGGGGGTTATGTGACAGGGGTCATGTTATACCCGGACATACACACATACATACACACACACACACACACATTCAGCTTTATATATTAGATAGGGTGATTTGGAGCTATTGTATTTTTTAAAATTTTCTTTATAGGTAAAAAAAATTGCTTTAAACTGAATTTGTTAGCCTCCTTTGGAGGACTTGAACTTGCGATCATTAGATCCCTTGTGTTATACATAGTGTGACAGCCGAGGGTCTCCTGTGAACTCTATGGTCTCCTATGAACGTCAACTACTGGTTATGGTTGGCTTTCCCAAGAGAATTGTCATATCAGGCAGGGGGATCTTGAGCAGAAAAGAAAGAAAAGAAAACCAGCTCACCCAGAGGGTGGGGATCTTCAGCAGACCCTTGTCTGTCAAGGCAACCCATGGGCACTCAGCAATCACGTCATGGGTGAGCCGATGGGCACATGGAATTATATGCGTTCCTGTCGGTGCATGTTAAATGCTACTGTCAGAGATTTATGGTGGCATCTATCATGTCAATGACTCCTTACCACCAGCTGCTGTTAGAGGCAGATGAAGGATGACTAATTCAGCCATCATCTACCGGGAAAGATGTGGGTTTGAAGTGCGAACGTGCATCAGTGTTGTAAGGGACCTGATACTGTATGTGATGTAAATGTGCATCATATCTCAGGAAGGGGTTAAATAATGTGAAATGTAATTATCAACTGTAATTATTCAAATGTTCCAGTTTTTTTAAGTTTCCAGTTTCGTTTTCACATTTCAGTAATATAAACAATGTATCTTTTGTCGTTTACTAGTCAACCCAACTTGAGGTCAAGCACGTTGTTTTCAGTCACCATATGGTTTTGAAAATAACGATTCATCTCATAATACTTCTTATTTTTATACCTAGTAATGATTTTACCAGTGACTTCACAGATACTTTTCGTAAATGTATTATTCATGATTGTAAATGAAACGTGACTCATCCTTTGGCACTAAAATCCTAGCTGTAAAATGAGCAAATGTCTGATCATATTACTCACACTGATAGCAGTCCTGGAAATGAATATCTCATATTCCCATATGCCTACCTGAACAGTGTTACATTCTGAAAGCAACTTTTATTTCCTTAAGATTTGAACAAATATTTATTGTAGTGATATTGTATTAAGGAGTACAGAGATTACAGCCACCATCCCAGACCATTGGATGGAGCTCCTGGGCCTGTTTGACATTTAATGAAGCCTGGAAATATTGACACTTCTAGAAAGGTAAATGATAGGGAAAATATTAAACTGTGATGTAAGGGAATTTGTAAAAATACAATTTTCCTGCAGAGATATATATATATATATATATATATATATATATATATATATATATATATATATATATTTCCCAGTCTCACTGGAAATTGGGTGTAGGATGAATATAAGTCAGCGCCAAGTACACAGTGCGTGCGCTGCAATAATTCCCTCTACTTCTTGACTCGCATCCTGCTCTGCTCTGTGTGTGCTAGGCCAGATGTCAGTCAAGGAGTAGGGGGAGTGAACTCCCAGTTACACACCCGCATATATTTAAAATGGATGGTCACAATGGTTGCAGGTAAATACTGTTTTTTATGACTTATTTATTGCAATAGATTATATTAAAGTGAATCTGCCAACATAATTTCACCTACCTCTTCTATACAATGTATAGGTGTATAACTAAACACAAATATTTCCCAAAAATAGGTGTCAACAAAAATAGAAAATAGATTAAACCCAAGAAAAATCAAATATCACAAAACCCCCCACTGAGCATAGGAAAAACAAGAGGGGGTCAAAGAGTATATTTAAACCAAAAATTTAAATTTATTAAATAAATACACATTAAAAATATACTTAATCAGAGTAGCATTAACAAAGCAGAAAAATGTAAGGGGATAACAAAACTAAGTATAGCTAGAGCACAGAAAATAAATTATTATGAGTCAAAATACTATTGAATATTATACAGCAAAAGAGCATAGGAAAAGCACCCATTAGAATCCTAATAGGATCAAAAATGTTTTTACTACAACTGTCCTCTAGGGGGTATCGTACTCAAGTGAGACAGAGCTTTTGTAAGTTTGAGCATTTTTTCAAAAAGTGCTATTGAGGATGCTGTGGTACATGCTGTGCAAAAGGCAATTGATAAACAATAAAGTGCATGTGCCGAGCTGTAACTTGCATGGTAATGAACAGGTAGACCTCAGCCTACCCCCCTACGCGTGGTTCGCCGTGTCTTTGACACAAAACGCACATAGGGGCGGCAGGCTCGGGTCTACCTGTTCATAACCATGTAAGTTATAGCTCAGTACATGCAATTTATTGTTTATCAATTGCCTCTTTGCACAACATGCACCTTCAATAGCACTTTTTGAATAAATGCTCAAACTTACAAAAGCTCCGTCTCACTTGAGTATGGAACCCCCTAGAAGACACTTGGAGTAAAAACATTTTTGATCCAATTAGGATTCTAATGGGTGTTTTTCCTACTCCTCTTTTGCTGTATAATTTTTAATAGTGTTTTCACACATATTCATTTGTTTATTTTCTGTACCCTAGCTTACATTTTCCTGCTTTGTTAGTGCTACTTTGATTTGGCATATTTTTAATATGTATTTATTTAATACATTTGGAATTTTTGGTTTAAATATACTCTTTGACCCACTCTTGTTTTAATCATGCTCAGTGGGGTTTTTTGTTATATAATGTATAGCTTTTTCAAAGACAAGTCCAGCAATACCTTTACATGGACAGTATGTTCTTCCATTTCTGAGAAATCAATGTTTGTATTGATACACAAATGAGGCTGCAGATCTGGAGCCTCTGTCAGTCCAGCTCTATTCCCTGCCCAGCATTACCTTCTTCTGCTTGGCTAACAGCTGCTTTGGTTGAAGGCACACAAAGTTGAGGTTGTCTGTCAAAGCAGTAGGAGGCAGCATTGGGGTACTCTGTCAGCACAGAATGACTGATCAACTTATTACCGCCACTTGGTACACAAAGGTGTCATCCATCATTTCAATATTTCAATGCGCCTTCCCACCTGGCTGTTTTCCCCCAATCTCCACCCCCTCTTATTTGATTGACAGCTCTGGCCTCAAACAGCCAGAGAAGGACTGGGATAGCGGGAAGGTGATATATAAATGATTGCCCTTCGCCATGAAGCACCGAGTGCTTGTATTTGGTTTGAGCAGTCATTCTGTGCATACAGTCCCTTTATGAGTTCCTAGCATGAAGTTTCACAACCACTCTGTGCTGTTGTGCAGGCTCCGTTTTCTGCCATTACAGAATAATATCTGCATACTGTACATGCAGAATACAATTCTTCAACGTTTTTCTGGTGTTTACTTACAGATTTTGTAAAAAAAAAAAAAACCTCAGAGGTTTTTGCAAATCTGCAGGTCAACACTAGATGAATATGATGATCCTAGTCATACATTTGTGACCAAGTTCCACCAATATGTCACAATAACAGCGATGTCTCTTTCTACTTGATGAGTTGTTGTCAGGCGCTTTTGCAGCCATTTACATGTAATGTGCAGAAAACTCTTAACCGTAAATCATTTTTAAAATGATGACAACTATTTATACGCCGGCTGTAGCCATTAAACATTTTAAAGTAAATTGCGCATAGTTAATGATCCATTTCATTTTTATTTATCCCCAACATACGTTGCCATATGTAACCGCAACATCAGGTTATATTTATGATACATTAGTCCTTTATTTGAAAGCGTGTTTCTTAGCCCCTAAAGTATTGCCCTTTCCCATTAACGGCGCATATTTCCATAACAAGTATTGGAGACTCTAGGAAATTATATGACAGACCCTCAAGGGACGCGACGATTTGATGTGTGATGCCAACTGGAAGGTTAATTGAGCAATAGGTTAAAGCACACAAAAGGATTTATGATGGTTCTGCAGAGTGTAAGTGAACATTTGCTCAAGTGTTCAGTGAGCAATCAGGCAGCATTTAGTCCGTTAGTGCAATGCGGTCCCCAGATAGACAAATAGAAATAAATAAAGCTGCACTAAATGCTACAAGGGGTTAAAAAATCCAAAGCCCGAATAATGGTAATGATATCTATTCCTAATCCAGTCATATAATTGCTTCTAATTAGCTAATTATCTGAAAATCATTATTTCAGTTGGACAGCTGTGCAGACACATTGGTACGTTAACTCCCATCGCTACATGTTGCATATAAACAGATCATTACTGCACTTCAGTGTGCAGACAGTGTTGGTGATTTGAACAGATCACATATGCTCCATATGTCTACTAGTCCAAACAACACATATCTGCATGAGAAGAACTTAGTGCTGGAACCTTTTCGGGAAACCAGATCCAACACATTGGCTTCGTGCCTAATATCCCAACATCTTTTGTCAGTTCGTTCACAAATCTTACAGTCAGCCATTATGATTCATAAAAATGCACACATATCGTACAACCCTATGTAAAATAATCCACACATTCAGCAATAAAGTTTGGTGATTGAGTCAAATCTTCTACAAATTTAAACGCTATGCAACCTAATATGTTTAGATCACCCCCCTCCCCCCAAAAAAATGCCCATTCCCATTTTACAAGCTGCTGAAAACTGCCAGTAGGCTACTGACTAGTGATGAGTGAGCACTAAAATGCTCTAATGCTCGGTACTTGAATCAAGGTTGGACGCTTGGATGTGCTTGACTCGAGTAATAAGTATAATGAAGTCAATGGGAAACTTGAGCAGTTTTTGGTGACCCTAATAGGACGGCTGGGCATGGCTGAAATAGATGGAAACAGCACACAAATGGAATTGGAACATCGTGGGCAAGATGCCTGGACGCACCTCTGAGACCCAGGTCGCTGCTGGGAACTAAATAAATAAATAATTGCAAAATTATATGGGGGCCCTCCATATTTAATAACCAGCCAAGGTAAAGCAGATAGCTGGGGGCTGATATTATCAGGCTGGGAAGGTTCATGGATATTGGCCTCTTGCCAGCCTAAACAAATAAGCCCACAGCCGCTCCAAATTGGCCCATAACATTAGATGAGCTAATTCTGGCATTGTATCCGGCTCTTTCTGATTGCCCTGGTGCAGTGGCAATCGGGGTCATACTTAATTACCATTACCTTGATTGTCGCCATACCACAGCATTTAGGAAGAGCTGAGCAGAAAGCCAGAATCGGCTCATCTTTTCCGGGATGGCTGTGGGCTGGCATTTTTATGCTGGAAAGTGGCCAATATCTATGGACTTTTGCAGACTGCTAATATCAGCTCACAACTGATAACTTTATCTTGGATGGTTACTAAAAATAGGGGTGACCCCAAGTTAATTTTTTTTTAAAATAATTATTTATTTATTAGGTCAAAAAAGGTTCAAAGCAAAACACCCTTTAGTGCCACATGAAAGTTACTAAATGGTGCAACTTTATAATATTTAGGAGGGGGGCAGATAGTAATCTAATGTCTTCCTTCTATAACAACTCTCCCTGAACTGCTTCCAGAGGACAGTCTGCTGACTTGGCTACAGGATTACTGTGTATGGCAAGTTATTCCCACATGGTTATTGGCTGTCTAACAGCCCCATGTCATGCGGGGTGGAAACTCGAGCATGGAGCTCGAGGACCGGTGATACTCGATTGTGTATTGTGCATTGGCAAGCATGTTTGCTCATCACCACTAATGGTCTCAAAATGAGTTTATATATAATAAATGTATAGTAGCTCAATAGATTTAAATAGAAAAATAAGAACACATTCATCTTATTCTGTGTCTATAAGAATAGAAGTTACATAAGAAGGAACCCTATGTATTTAAGCATTAAGCTTCTTTAAGGCTACTTATAGTAAGGTCATGATGATGACAATATGGGTATACAGTATTATTTTATGATTTTAGACTTATATGTATATGCTAGTATATTACCCTGTGTACTATACAGGTCATTGTTAGAACAAAAATTATGGTCAGACAGCTTTGATGTCCTTTAATGCATTCAGTTCTATAAGTCCCTATAAATTATAGGTTCTATGTCACGCCGCGACTCGCATGGGCAGTAAGTGCCACCCTACAGACTGCGATCCCCACTCTGTTCCTCCCAGTCGTGGGCCATCTGACTAAGCTGCCTCTTGCAGCATTTGCAGCTCTGATGCATCCTACTGCTCAGTGGCGCAACTAGAGTCTGAATAATATATAATATATAAATATAATGTATAAATGTATACGTCCTCCATCCTGATATATACAGTTAGGGCCAGAAATATTTGGACAGTGACACAAGTTTTGTTATTTTAGCTGTTTACAAAAACATGTTCAGAAATACAATTATATATATAATATGGGCTGAAAGTGCACACTCCCAGCTGCAATATGATAGTTTCCACATCCAAATTGGAGAAAGGGTTTAGGAATCATAGCTCTGTAATGCATAGCGTCCTCTTTTTCAAGGGACCAAAAGTAATTGGACAATGGATTCTAAGGGCTGCAATTAACTCTCCCTCGTTAACCTGTAATCAATGAAGTAGTTAAAAGGTCAGGGGTGGATTCCAGGTGTGTGGTTTTGCATTTGGAAGCTGTTGCTGTGAGCAGACAACATGCGGTCAAAGGAACTCTCAATTGAGGTGAAGCAGAACATCCTGAGGCTGAAAAAAAAGAAAAAATCCATCAGAGAGATAGCAGACATGCTTGGAGTAGCAAAATCAACAGTTGGGTACATTCTGAGAAAAAAGGAATTGACTGGTGAGCTTGGGAACTCAAAAAGGCCTGGGCGTCCACGGATGACAACAGTGGTGGATGATCGCCGCATACTTAATTTGGTGAAGAAGAACCCGTTCACAACATCAACTGAAGTCCAGAACACTCTCAGTGAAGTAGGTGTATCTGTCTCTAAGTCAACAGTAAAGAGAAGACTCCATGACAGTAAATACAAAGGGTTCACATCTAGATGCAAACCATTCATCAATACCAAAAATAGACAGGCCAGAGTTAAATTTGCAGAAAAACACCTCAAGAAGCCAGCTCAGTTCTGGAAAAGTATTCTATGGACAGATGAGACAAAGATCAACCTGTACCAGAATGATGGGAAGAAAAAAGTTTGGAGAAGAAAGGGAACGGCACATGATCCAAGGCACACCACATCCTCTGTAAAACATGGTGGAGGCAACGTGATGGCATGGGCATGCATGGCTTTCAATGGCACTAGGTCACTTGTGTTTATTGATGACATAAGAGCAGACAAGAGTAGCCGGATGAATTCTGAAGTGTACCGGGATATACTTTCAGCCCAGATTCAGCCAAATGCTGCAAAGTTGATTGGACGGCGCTTCATAGTACAGATGGACAATGACCCCAAGCATACAGCCAAAGCTACCCAGGAGTTCATGAGTGCCAAAAAGTGGCACATTCTGCAATGGCCAAGTCAATCTCCAGATCTAAACCCAATTGAGCATGCATTTCACTTGCTCAAATCCAGACTTAAGACGGAAAGACCCACAAACAAGCAAGACCTGAAGGCTGCGGCTGTAAAGGCCTGGCAAAGCATTAAGAAGGAGGAAACCCAGCGTTTGGTGATGTCCATGGGTTCCAGACTTAAGGCAGTGATTGCCTCCAAAGGATTTGCAACAAAATGTTGAAAATAAAAATATTTTGTTTGGGTTATGTTTATTTGTCCAATTACTTTTGACCTCCTAAAATGTGGAGTGTTTGTAAAGAAATGTGTACAATTCCTACATTTTCTATCAGATATTTTTGTTCAACCCTTCAAATTAAACGTTACAATCTGCACTTGAATTCTGTTGTAGAGGTTTCATTTCAAATCCAATGTGGTGGCATGCAGAGCCCAACTCGCGAAAATTGTGTCACTGTCCAAATATTTCTGGCCCTAACTGTAAGTCTCTCATCCTGGCCACATTCTGCTATGTACATGACCCATTCTGCAATGTGTCCCTTATCCGGGGCCCATTCTGGTATATATATCCCCATCCTGATATATATGTCCCACATTCTGCTGCTGTTCTTTAAAGGGGAGGAACCAAGAAAGGAAAATCCAAATTGCGCTACTTTCACACTAGCGTTTTTTGCAATACATCGCAATACGTCGTTTATGGGAAAAAACGCATCCTGCAAAGTTGTTTGCAGGATGCGTTTTTGCCCCATAGATTAACATTAGCGACGCATTGCGACGCATTGACACACGTTGCAACTGTCGTGCGATGGTTGCGCCGTGTTGTGGCGGACCGCCGGGAGCAAAAAACATTACATGTAACTTTTTTGCTGCCGACGGACCGCTTTTTACGACCGTGCATGCGCGGCTGGAACTCCGCCCCCACCTCTCCGCACCTTACAATGGGGAAGCGGATGTGCAGGAAAAATGCATCCGCTGCCTCCGTTGTGTGGCGCATTCACTGCTAGCGTCGGAACCTCGCCCCGACGCACTGCGACCGGCCGAGTCCGACGCTAGTGTGAAAGTAGCCTGAGTGGTAAGAAAATGACAATAAGGCATAGGTAGAAAGATAACTATAACACCTTTATTGTAACAATTGGTGGGAAGATGGGACTAACAACAGGAAAGAGTGCCTGCATGTACAGTTATAAAATCACATAAAATTGCATAAATTACAGAAAATGGTAAACCACTCGAGGAACACGTAGCGCCAGACTAAAATGCAAGGAAATACAATTAGATGTGCAAGGGAAAATACATGTGAATCATGGCAACTACAGAGCTGTGAGATTAATAGACATAGAGGGAATCAATACACAGATGTGCAGAGCGGAGTGTGGAGACAATGCTCAAAGGTGAAGTGTGTTACCGCAAATGATTGGAAATATGCTGGAACACACTAGCGGAATGCATGATACAATGGGAGGTGACAAAAGCCAACCTATATATGGGGTAAGAAATACCAACAGGAGGGTATAAGGCCGTATAGGAGAAATCTCAGGGGCTCAAAAATGCTATCTTAATGGAAGCATGAGAGATATACAAAGCACCTTATAGGAAGGCAAGGCTGGTGTTACCCGAGTGGTGGGAAGATATGTGCACGGCACGCACCCAAGGACCCTGCTGAGCACAAGAGGTTACACACGGCAGAAGAAAGAGACTCAGTGACTCTCGAGATGGAAAACAATTCTGCCGCTGATCTGTTGTGGCCCAGGTTTTGACCACTACTGTGCAGAATATGATAATCCCTAAGATGTCATAGCTGCAGGGCATTATAAAGAGGTCCATATGGCTGCGCAAAATGATATTAGCCCACTCCCTGATACAATGTGGGAAATGGTGCTAAGCAAATGTTTTTGTTTGTTTGTAAATTGTTATTTGGATCTCAAAATGTTCAAATTCATGTGAAAATGCAAATTTCAGGAAATGGGGTTCAAACTGCATCCGCCGTGGATCAATCTGCTTATGTCTAGTTCTGATGGATCTTATTTGACTTATTCAAAGGGGAAATACTGTCAAACTTTCCATTTATGCTGCAGTCAGGGAGAAACATGAAATTCATAGACCTAATCGCCAACTCCTGTATGATCAGAAAGAGTACTGTATCAGCACATAACTGAAGTTTTTGATGAGCATATTTCTCATTAGCTGGCAAGAAATTAAAGGTTTTTTTTCCAATCCTGAAGGTTATCGCTTGCCCAAAAGATAGATAACTTTCTGATCAATGGAATCTGAGTATATGGCTCTATAATGCCCCGGTGGAATGATGCTGTAGCAACACATTTATGTTGTCGCTCTGTTCATTGGGACTGCTGGAGATGGCTCAGTACATTGTTGGCTATCTCAAAGCGAATAAACAAACCCTGTACAACCTGAATCAGCATTCATACATTGTTCCATTTCACATCTACATCCTCATAGCATATTATTAAAAAGGAATCCGTCATCGAGTTTTTGCTGTGTTATCTGGGGACAGCATGAGGTAGGGGTTAAAATACTGAAGTCAATGATGTGTCAGATGTTCGACTGTGTGGTGTTGCTAACTTAGACTTCATTGCTCTATCAGGCATGCAGCAAATCATCTGACTCTGTCCCATGGGTGTGGGTGGAGTTAACTTCCTCAGCTCTGCTGCATTGCTAAATTTAAAAGCCTTGATTGTGTCAAAATGGCTTCACCCAGCAATCTAAGTGATACATTGTTAGATTCATGGTCAATTTGCCTACATCATGCTTATCTCAGTTGGGGTAGTAAAAACATTGACAGATTCACTTTAAGAATTAGGTAGAAGATAGAAGGGAAAATGACTGCAGTATAATTAGGACATGTGCACACGTTGAGTATTTATAAGCTAAAACCAGGAGAATGTAAAAAATGCAGAAGTGGTGACGTGTTTCTATTATACGTTTCCTCTGACCGTTCCGCTCCTGGTTTTGGCTTACAAATACTGAGGTAAAAAACTCACCAAATACTGACCGTGTGCACCTGGCCTAAAACTGCGCAGGATTTGTTTGTAGTTTCAGTCCTGATGAAAGATACAAAATAGTAAGACATGTTTAAGAAAGACCATTGCAAGCATGCAGAATTGTCCTATTTTTCGAATAAAGCAATAAAAATGTTGTAAAGCAAAGATTGTTCTTTATAATCAGTTTTATAAGTACTTCTTCTTGTATTCAAGCAGCACGGTGGCGCAGTGGTTAGCACAGCAGCCTTGCAGTGCTGGAGTCCTGGGTTCAGACCCCACCAAGGACAACATCTGCAAAGGAGTTTGTATGTTCTCTCCGTATTTGCGTGGGTTTCCTCTGGGTACTCTGGTTTACACCCACATTCCAAAGACATACTGATAGGGAATTTAGATTGTGAGCCCCAACGGGGACAGTGATGATAATGTGTGCAAACTGTAAAGCGCTGCGGAATATGTTAGTGTGACGCCCTGGAGACAGGGATACCCAGCACCGGACCAATGGAGTCTGTCTCTTGAGGGGGATGTCACGGGTGGCTTGACCCGGTGCTGTGGCCTCAGGCAATGCACAGTGTAAGGGGTATCGTGAGGGGACAGGCACTTACTTGATCAGCAGCAGGTTCTCCCAGCGGTGACGATCCCGATCCTGGATAGATGGCTAGTGTTCAAATGAAAGACTGAGGCACTGAAACGTTTAACCAGTTTACTTTAACATAAAAGGATTTACAACCAGTCCTGTCACCGGAGTCTGTATGGGAACTCTGAGTTACTTTGACCCTGCCGGGGTCTTCGCCTCTTATTGTGCGCAATTTCTGTGTGGCCCTGCTGCTGTATGTGAACTGGCTGCCGGCCCAATCTGTCCCCTCCGGGTCCTGGTTCGACGGGCAACCCGAGTCCTTTTATCGGTTTACCCCCTCCGGGAGTACCGCTGAACTCTGTGTCTGTTGCTGCGTCCGGCCCTAGTGAAGCTGATATCACCTCACGTTTTTCCGGTTGCTGTATTATATATAATGAATACAGCCACGGATCCGGTATCCGTCTTTGCGCCTGTTCTGGGTAGTGATTAATGCTACCCGGTTCTCACAATGCCCTTTTTCTCTATCCCTCTTCTCCTCAGGCCGGTAATTTAGGCCTGGTAACAGTCACAGGGCTGTTAGAGATTCAACTGTATGACCTCTCACTTTCAGCTCCTTGGCCCAACTGCCCAACTGCCAGTTCTTCTCTCAGACCAGAATGGATCAAGGGGAGTCTCTGGAGCTCCCCCTTCTGGCCGGAGGAGGTAGTGCAGTCTTGCTATTTTAGTATTTGTATTCAGTGTCAGTAACTATATTTGTGGCAAATAACTCTAGGGGTTCCACATTCCCCCTTAGTTAAGAACAGTACTCCGGGACTGTGGGACGATAACATTTTGAAATAACAATTAATATGTACAGAGTCTTAAAAATGAAAAGTTACAAAAACCACTCAAGGAAACAAAAATAGAGTTCTGTAAAAAGTCACTTCAAATAGCGTCCATTAATACAGTTCTATCCTTGAAGGTACTAGGAAAGGCACTGCACTTTGTGTCCAAGAATTTAGTTCCATTTTTCCAACGGAGTTATCAATATAACGTCTAAAGAAAGTTTAAAAAGAGCAAAAAGCAAAGTTCAAAAAGCAGTCTTTCCGGAGCTTTGATTTAGTGCCTCCGGGCTGATAAAAAATTCAAGAATATGCAAGAAGTTCATACAGACAAGTCTCTGTAGGTACTGGGCTTAAACGTTGCAGACTGATAACAATGACTATACTACATTTTCTGTTTAACTATATACGGCATAACATATATACAATTCACATTATGAGCTTTATAGTTGATAATCTGCATACCTGGCCGGTAATTGACCCTGGGTACTACACTGTGATCTACGTAATAGCGGTGTCTCTTCATGTGGTGTACTACTGTCTACTGCGGATGTAGTATCTGCCCGCTCTGATAAAGATAATTCCACAACTATGGAGTTGGCAAGTCCACCTTGAATGGGTTGAATAACTTCTGGTTCAGGCTGGACAACGTCTGGCTCTTTCAATGCTTCCGGACATAATTTAAGATTGTCTCTTGACACTAATACAGATGTTAAGCCTCCGTTTTTGCTAATGAGACACATTTTAGGATTATCCACTCTTGTTGGTAAAACTGTGTAGGGTACGGCTTCCCACTGATTGTCCAGTTTATTGGTTCGACGATTTCTCTTGAGCACTTGGTCACCCGGTCTTAATGGGGTCGCTAGAGCATTCTGGTTGAAAGTTCGCTCTTGTCTTTCTCTAGTTTGCTGAAGGCTTCTTTCCACACTCTCTTGCACTTGGCGATACTGCTTTTGCCGTATGATATCCCAATTGGAGTCTTGAACTTCTGCGTCTGGTTTCAGAATTCCCATTTCTAGATCGATTGGTAATTGGCCGGGTCTTGCACGCATAAGGTAAGCTGGGGTGCAGTTGGTGGAGCTCACCGGGACATGATTATACAGATCCAACAAGTCAGGCAATTTCTCTGGCCATTGATTCCTTTCTGTCTCAGGTAAAGTCTTTAGTAGGTCTATTACAATATGGTTCATCTTCTCGCATAAGCCGTTTGTTTGTGGATGATAGGCCGTCGTCCGGATCTTTTTGCAACCATACATATTACAGAATTCTCTGAAGATCTCTGATTCAAAGGCTGTACCTTGGTCGGTGAGAACCTGTTCCGGATATCCATGGGGTCTACAAAAGTACGTTTGGAACGCTTTGGCTACTGTTTTTGCTGTCAGATCTTTTACGGGTACTACTACCAAGAAGCGTGAATAATGGTCCACGATGGTCAAGGCATAGACATAGCCGGACCGGCTTGGTATTAACTTCACGTGGTCTATGGCTACAAGTTCAAGTGGTTGTTTGGTGATTATGGGCTGCAGTGGTGCTTTTTGGTTCTTTTGATCGTTTCTTCTGAGGTTGCACGGGCCACAATTTCTGCACCACTGTTCGATTGATTTTCTCATCCCGACCCAATAAAATCTTTCTCTTAGAAGTACTTCTAACTTTTTCCAACCGAAGTGACCAGCACCATTATGGTAAGCTTCGAGGACCATCTTGACATCTTGTTTAGGCACGATAATCTGCCAAACCAATTCATGTGTTTTCGGATTGGTGTACCTTCTACAGAGCTTCTCTTGATACAGGAACATTTTGCCTCTCTCTTTCCAGAGTTGATGCGTCTCTTCTGGGGCATCCTCATCGGGATATGCACTTTGGTCAGTTAACAGTTCCTTCACCAACTTCACAGCCGGATTGCTGTCTTGGGTGTCAGCCCATCTATGGTGTGCTAACGGATTAAAATTCACCTCTTGTTGTTTCTGATAGGTACTTGACTGATGATGTTTTGCCTTGGGATGATGGAAGGCTGGTAGTTCAATTTCTTCAAGCTCCCCCGTTTCTTCTTCTACATCTCTCAAGTGTGGCATCCGGGATAGGGCATCAGCATTTCCATTCTTGCGACCTGCTCGATACTTGATCTTGAAGTTGTAATTAGATAACCGGGCTATCCATCGCTGTTCTAACGCACCTAATTTGGCTGTGTCCAGGTGGGTCAACGGATTGTTGTCAGTATAGACAATAAATTCTGCAGCGGCCAGATAGTGTTTGAAACGTTCAGTCACAGCCCAAACTACTGCCAGTAGTTCCAATTTGAAGGAGCTATAATTTTCTGGATTTCTTTCAGTAGGCCGGAGCTTTCTACTTGCAAAGGCGATGACTTTCTCCCGACCTTCTTGCTTTTGTGACAGCACCGCTCCTAGTCCCACATTACTGGCATCGGTGTAGAGGATGAAAGGTTGATGGTAATCTGGGTATGCCAGAACCTCTTCTCCGGTTAGTGCCTTCTTTAGTTGTTCAAAGGAGTCTTCCCTTTCGTCGTTCCACTAGAAAGGAGGGTTTCGGTTTGAAGATTTCTTCGTCTGCCCTACCAAGGCGTCTTGCAAGGGTGCTGCCAACTTGGTAAATCCTTTTATAAATCTGCGATAGTAACCCACCAATCCCAGGAATTGCCTCACTTCTTTTGCGCTGGTAGGTCTCGGCCAATCCCTTATGGCGGTTATTTTCTCGGGATCCGGTGCTACTCCCTCCGAACTCACGATGTGTCCCAGGTACTGTACCTTTGGCTTGAGAAGGTGACATTTGGATGGCTTGATTTTCATGCCATACCTGGATAAGGCTTCGAACACTTCTGCCAAGTCTTTTAAGTGTTGTTCGTAAGTCTTTGAGTAGACGATCACATCATCTAGGTACAGGAGGACGGTCTCGAAGTTCTTGTGTCCGAGGCAGCATTCCATCAGCCGCTGGAAGGTACCGGATGCATTGCAGAGTCCGAACGGCATGCGATTAAATTCACTTAGACCCATTGGTGTGGTGAATGCCGTCTTTTCCTTATCTCTCTCAGCCACAGGGACTTGCCAATACCCGCTTGTTAAGTCTAAGGTGGAAAAATAATTAGCAGATTTCAAAGCAGTCAAGGACTCTTCTATCCTAGGCAAGGGGTAGGCGTCTTTATGGGTGATGTTATTAATCTGCCGGTAGTCTACGCACATTCTCATGGTTCCATCTTTTTTTTTGACAATCACTAGAGGGGCCGCCCAGGGGCTACAGCTGTCTCTTATTACCCCGGCCTGTTTCATTTCCCTCAGCATATCTTTTGCACATTGATAGTGAGCGGGCGGTATGGGTCTATATCTTTCTTTTATTGGGGGATGGTCACCTGTGGGGATTGTGTGTTCTACCCCTTCTATCCGTCCGAAGTCCAATGGGTGTTTACTGAAGACTTGTTCATATTCCATCACTAGCCTATACACCCTGTTGTGAATTCTGTGGCTGAGTTCACTTCTGTGGTCACAAGTGGTATTGCAGTCTCTGGGCTTCCTCCCTCAGGTGTTTTGGTGAGCTCGTTGGCTGCCTTGCTATTTAGCTCCACCTGAGTCTGTCTTCCTTGCTCCTTGTCAATGTTCCAGTGTTGGATCTGAGCTACTGCATCTTTCCTTGGGCCTGCTGCTCTGCTAGATAAGTGCTTCTAGTTTGTTTTCTGTTTTTTCTGTCCAGCTTGCTATTAACTTTTGCTGGAAGCTCTGAGAAGCAGAGGGGTGCACCGCCGTGCTGTTAGTTCGGCACGGTGGGTCTTTTTGCCCCTTTGCGTGGTTTTCGTTTTAGGGTTTTTGGTAGACTGCATAGTTCTCTTTGCTATCCTCGCTCTGTCTAGAATATCGGGCCTCACTTTGCTGAATCTATTTCATTCCTACGTTTGTCTTTTCGTCTTGCTAACAGTCATTATATGTGGGGGGCTGCCTATTCCTTTGGGGTATTTCTCTGAGGTAAGTCAGGCTTGTATTTCTATCTTCAGGCTAGTCAGCTCCTCAGGCAGTGCCGAGTTGCATAGGTAGTTGTTAGGCGCAATCCACTGCTGCTTATAGTTGTGTGAGGATAGATTAGGTACTGCAGTCTACAGAGATTCCACGTCTCAGAGCTTGTCCTATTGTTTTTGGTTATTGCCAGATCTCTGTATGTGCGCTGATTACTGCACGCTGTGTTGCCTGATTGCCAGCCATAACAGTACAAGGAGCCACACCAATGATTCCCAATAGAGGGAAAAAAGAAATCCTGACATCATTTTTTTTTCTTAGCTCTGTCTTCAGTCTTTTTTTTCCCCTAGACATTAGAGTGCTTCAGGACACAGCTGTGGACATGGATATTCAGGCTCTGTGCTCCTCAATGGATAATCTCGTTGTAAATGTACAAAAGATTCAAGATACTATTGATCAGAAATCAATGCTAGAACCAAGAATTCCGATTCCTGATTTGTTTTTTGGTGACAGAACTAAGTTCCTGAGCTTCAGAAATAATTGTAAGCTATTTTTGGCCTTGAAACCTCATTCTTCTGGTAATCCTATTCAACAGGTTTTGATTATTATTTCTTTTTTGCGCGGCGACCCACAGGACTGGGCGTTTTCTCTTGCGCCAGGAGACCCTGCATTGAGTAGTGTCGATGCGTTTTTCCTGGCGCTCGGATTGCTTTACGATGAGCCTAATTCAGTGGATCAGGCTGAGAAAAATCTGCTGGCTTTATGCCAGGGTCAGGATGATATAGAAGTATATTGTCAGAAATTTAGAAAGTGGTCAGTACTCACTCTGTGGAATGAATCTGCACTAGCGGCTTTGTTCAGAAAGGGTCTCTCTGAAGCTCTTAAGGATGTAATGGTGGGATTTCCTATGCCTGCTGGTTTGAATGAGTCCATGTCCTTGGCCATTCAGATCGGTCGTCGCTTGCGCGAGCGTAAATCTGTGCACCATCTGGCGGTATTGTCTGAGAGTAAACCTGAGCCTATGCAGTGCGACAGGACTATGACTAAAGTAGAACGGCAAGAACACAGACGTCTGAACAGACTGTGTTTCTATTGTGGTGATTCTACTCATGCTATTTCTAATTGTCCTAAACGCACTAGGCGGTTCGATAGCTCTGCCGTTATTGGTACTGTACAGTCCAAATTCCTTTTGTCCATTACCTTAATGTGCTCTTTGTCATCGTATTCTGTCATGGCGTTTGTGGATTCAGGCGCTGCCCTGAATCTGATGGATTTGGATTATGCTAAACGTTGTGGATTTTTCTTGGAGCCTTTGCGGTGTCCTATTCCGTTGAGAGGAATTGATGCTACACCTTTGGCCAAGAATAAGCCTCAGTACTGGGCCCAGCTGACCATGTGCATGGCTCCTGCACATCAGGAAGTTATTCGCTTTCTGGTACTGCATAATTTGCATGATGTGGTCGTGTTGGGGTTGCCATGGCTACAAACCCATAATCCAGTATTGGATTGGAACTCTATGTCGGTAACCAGCTGGGGTTGTCAGGGAGTACATGGTGATGTTCCATTTTTGTCTATTTCGTCATCCATTCCTTCTGACATCCCAGAGTTCTTGTCGGACTTTCAGGATGTATTTGAAGAGTCCAAGTCTGATGCCCTACCTCCGCATAGGAATTGTGATTGTGCTATCGATTTGATTCCTGGTAGTAAATTCCCTAAGGGTCGTTTATTTAATTTGTCCGTACCTGAACACACCGCTATGCGCAGTTATGTGAAGGAGTCCCTGGAGAAGGGACATATTCGCCCATCGTCGTCACCATTGGGAGCAGGGTTCTTTTTTGTAGCCAAGAAGGATGGTTCGCTAAGACCGTGTATTGATTACCGCCTTCTTAATAAGATCACTGTTAAGTTTCAGTATCCCTTGCCATTGATTTCTGACTTGTTTGCTCGGATTAAGGGGGCTAGTTGGTTCACCAAGATAGATCTTCGTGGTGCGTATAATCTGGTGAGAATCAGGCAAGGAGATGAATGGAAAACGGCATTTAATACGCCCGAGGGTCATTTTGAGTATCTGGTGATGCCGTTTGGACTTGCCAATGCTCCATCTGTTTTTCAGTCTTTTATGCATGACATTTTCCGTGAGTATCTGGATAAATTCTTGATTGTTTACTTGGATGACATTTTGATCTTCTCTGATGATTGGGAGTCTCATGTGAAGCAAGTCAGAATGGTTTTCCAGGTACTGCGTGCTAATTCCTTGTTCGTGAAGGGATCAAAGTGTCTCTTCGGTGTGCAGAAAGTTTCATTTTTGGGGTTCATCTTTTCCCCTTCTACTATCGAGATGGATCCGGTTAAGGTTCAGGCCATCCAGGATTGGACTCAGCCGACATCTCTAAAAAGTCTGCAGAAATTCCTGGGCTTTGCTAATTTTTATCGTCGCTTCATCTGTAATTTTTCTAGCATTGCCAGACCATTGACCGATTTGACCAAGAAGGGTGCTGATTTGGTTAATTGGTCTTCTGCTGCCGTGGAAGCTTTTCAGGAGTTGAAGCGTCGTTTCTGCTGTGCCCCTGTGTTGTGTCAACCTGATGTTTCTCTTCCGTTCCAGGTCGAGGTTGATGCTTCTGAGATTGGTGCAGGGGCGGTTTTGTCACAGAGAGGTTCTGGTTGCTCAGTGTTCAAACCATGTGCTTTCTTTTCCAGGAAATTTTCTGCTGCTGAGCGTAATTATGATGTGGGCAACCGAGAGTTGCTGGCCATGAAGTGGGCATTCGAGGAGTGGCGTCATTGGCTTGAGGGTGCTAAGCATCGCGTGGTGGTTTTGACTGATCATAAGAACCTTACTTATCTTGAGTCTGCCAAGCGCTTGAATCCTAGACAGGCCCGTTGGTCGTTATTTTTTGCTCGTTTTGATTTTGTGGTTTCATACCTTCCGGGCTCTAAAAATGTGAAGGCGGATGCTCTGTCTAGGAGTTTTGTGCCCGACTCTCCGGGGTTATCTGAGCCGGCGAGTATCCTCAAGGAAGGAGTCATTGTGTCTGCCATCTCCCCTGATTTGCGGAGAGTGTTGCAGAAATTTCAGGCTAATAAACCTGATCGTTGTCCGGCCGAGAAACTGTTCGTCCCTGATAGGTGGACTAGTAAAGTTATCTCTGAACTTCATTGTTCGGTGCTGGCCGGTCATCCAGGAATCTTTGGTACCAGGGAGTTGGTTGCTAGATCCTTCTGGTGGCCATCTCTGTCACGGGATGTGCGTGCTTTTGTGCAGTCCTGTGGAATTTGTGCTAGCGGTAAGCCCTGCTGTTCACGTGCCAGTGGGTTGCTTTTGCCCTTGCCGGTCCCGAAGAGGCCTTGGACACATATTTCGATGGATTTCATTTCTGACCTTCCCGTTTCTCAAAAAATGTCGGTCATTTGGGTGGTCTGTGATCGCTTTTCTAAAATGGTCCATCTGGTGCCCTTGGTTAAATTGCCTTCCTCCTCTGATTTGGTGCCTTTGTTCTTCCAGCATGTGGTTCGTTTACATGGCATTCCTGAGAATATTGTTTCTGACAGAGGTTCCCAGTTTGTCTCGAGGTTCTGGCGAGCCTTTTGTGGTAGGATGGGCATTGACCTATCTTTCTCCTCGGCCTTCCATCCTCAGACTAATGGCCAGACCGAACGAACCAATCAGACCTTGGAAACATATCTGAGATGTTTTGTTTCCGCTGACCAGGATGATTGGGTGTCATTTTTGCCGTTGGCTGAGTTCGCCCTTAATAATCGGGCCAGCTCGGCTACCTTGGTCTCTCCATTTTTCTGCAATTCTGGGTTCCATCCTCGTTTCTCTTCAGGACAGGTTGAGTCTTCGGACTGTCCTGGTGTGGATTCTGTGGTGGACAGGTTGCAGCAGATCTGGACTCAGGTGGTGGACAATTTGACCTTGTCCCAGGAGAAGGCTCAGCTTTTCGCTAATCGCAGACGCCGTGTGGGACCCCGACTTCGTGTTGGGGATCTGGTTTGGTTATCTTCTCGTCATATTCCTATGAAGGTTTCCTCTCCTAAATTTAAACCTCGTTTTATTGGTCCGTATAGGATTTCTGAGATTCTCAATCCGGTGTCTTTTCGTCTGACCCTCCCAGACTCCTTTTCCATACATAATGTATTCCATAGGTCGTTGTTGAGGAGATACGTGGCACCTATGGTTCCATCTGTGGAGCCTCCTGCCCCTGTTTTGGTGGAGGGGGAATTGGAGTATATTGTGGAGAAGATTTTGGATTCTCGTGTCTCTAGACGGAAACTCCAGTATCTGGTCAAATGGAAGGGTTATGCTCAGGAAGATAATTCCTGGGTTTTTGCCTCTGATGTCCATGCCCCAGATCTTGTTCGTGCCTTTCATGTGGCTCATCCTGGTCGGCCTGGGGGTTCTGGTGAGGGTTCGGTGACCCCTCCTCAAGGGGGGGGTACTGTTGTGAATTCTGTGGCTGAGTTCACTTCTGTGGTCACAAGTGGTATTGCAGTCTCTGGGCTTCCTCCCTCAGGTGTTTTGGTGAGCTCGTTGGCTGCCTTGCTATTTAGCTCCACCTGAGTCTGTCTTCCTTGCTCCTTGTCAATGTTCCAGTGTTGGATCTGAGCTACTGCATCTTTCCTTGGGCCTGCTGCTCTGCTAGATAAGTGCTTCTAGTTTGTTTTCTGTTTTTTCTGTCCAGCTTGCTATTAACTTTTGCTGGAAGCTCTGAGAAGCAGAGGGGTGCACCGCCGTGCTGTTAGTTCGGCACGGTGGGTCTTTTTGCCCCTTTGCGTGGTTTTCGTTTTAGGGTTTTTGGTAGACTGCATAGTTCTCTTTGCTATCCTCGCTCTGTCTAGAATATCGGGCCTCACTTTGCTGAATCTATTTCATTCCTACGTTTGTCTTTTCGTCTTGCTAACAGTCATTATATGTGGGGGGCTGCCTATTCCTTTGGGGTATTTCTCTGAGGTAAGTCAGGCTTGTATTTCTATCTTCAGGCTAGTCAGCTCCTCAGGCAGTGCCGAGTTGCATAGGTAGTTGTTAGGCGCAATCCACTGCTGCTTATAGTTGTGTGAGGATAGATTAGGTACTGCAGTCTACAGAGATTCCACGTCTCAGAGCTTGTCCTATTGTTTTTGGTTATTGCCAGATCTCTGTATGTGCGCTGATTACTGCACGCTGTGTTGCCTGATTGCCAGCCATAACAACACCCCTTGTTTTTGATGGGTAGGTGTTGAATTTATGCCCACGTGTAGCTGTTGGCACCAATCCTCCATTTCTCCATCTGAGCCATTGCCTTCCACCTGACAGGTTGGTTCTAAGGGCTCAATGGTTGTGATGGCATTGTTGTCAACAGTATATAGCTTTGCCATTGTAGCATACCTTGGCAAAGTGACCTCTTCCTCTCCACAGTTCAAAAGTCGTACCGGCACTCATCCCCGGTGTACCTCGACTATCCCTCGTGCTGTGAGTATAGTGGGCCTGCTGTCGGTGTACACTGGTTCTATTAAGGCTTGATAATCTCGTCCCTTAGTACCAATGGCTGCTCTACACCATACCAGCATTTCTGTTTTTGGTGGGATTACAATAGACGTTGGATCACTTACCCTCACACTGCCGATTTCTCCACCTGCAACTTCTACCTGTTGCCTTAACATCAATACTTTTATTTCCCTCCGGAGAACTCTCTGCTGGCAGGATTGGGCAGTTTCAGCAATTTGCTGTAAGACAGAAATGACTTCGGAAAAGCAGTTCTCTAACACATTCATTCCTATCAATACAGTTGGTTCACAGTTCCGCCGGTCAACATCAACAACAATTATACCCTGTTTCTTCAATTCTACTTTACCAATCTTTATGGTCATCTCCCTGAATCCTAGTTTCGGTACCAACTTACCATTACTGGCCCATATATCTAGTTCAACATCAGAGGGCCCTTTATCAATATCTGCATCAGCCCAGTACCTCTTATAAAGGATATACGGTATAGATGAAATCTGGGAACCTGTGTCCAGCAAAGCGTTGAGAGGAATTCCGTCCAGCACGATAGGGATAATGGGTCGTCCTCCGATGTACCTGTCGTGCCAGGGTGTTGGGCCTTGAAAGTTCATTCCTGTGAAGCGGCCCGCATTCCCAGGGGATTCCCATTTAAATCACAATCTCGTGCAAAGTGGCCTGGCTGCTGGCAACGGCGGCAAATGGGCTGTCCATCCGGTTGGTAGCGGTCGCGGGGTCGTCCTCTCCATGTCGGGTATCTCCGGGGTCTCATCCATGGAACATCTTCTCTACGGTTTGCCAACTCAATCTTGGGTCCTCTCATCTCCTGCATGGTTTTAGCCATTGAAGCAACAACATCAGTTAAAGAGTCAAGCTTTTGTTGAAGAGCCTCATTAGTACTGGGCCCCAGGGGCTTAGCAATGGCCCCGGACATAGCTGATGTCACTGGTACTCCATGTTGTTGAGGAGCCTCTGCCATGAGTTGCGCAGGCTCCTGATCCCGAGGTGCCTCTGCCAGCTGGAGACGTATAGCGCTCTCCTTTAATTGAGCAAATGTCAATTCAGGGTTCTTAAAAACAAGCATGCTCACATGCCCCCGGTGAGAAGGGGTGTAGAGTCCCTCAATAAATTGATCTCTTAGCAGTTTATCCGCTCCGGTGTTAAAAATGGGTTCAGCCAGTGTAAGTGATTTAAGGGCTTCCTGCAGGTTTAAGGCAAAGTCTCTCACGCACTCATTAACTTTTTGTTTGCAATTAAAGAATCGTACTTTAGCTTTGCTGCTGGCAGTGGTTTCAAATGTAGCTTTTAATCCAGCAAATATGCGTTCAACAGTGCCTTTTAGATCAGCTGCCCATGCTGTGACTTCTCGCTTAGCATGGCCACTTAACTGCATCATCAGGAGACTAACACACTGAACTTCACCCACGGGGAACATGTCAAAATGGGCCAGCATCTTTTCTCTGAAATCGTCAAGGGTATTAGGCTCACCTTCATACATTGGAAGCCATGGACCACCTGGGGTATATGGCATCAGCACCGGCATGATGGGCGCCACTCCTTGCACCGCTGCGCTACCGGACTCTCTATCGACACTCTGTCTTTCAGCTGCATTAGCGTCGCCGGGTGCTGCGGCGTCTCCGTGCTGCGACATACTGTGCCCCCTTAGTTAATCCGGACCCTTCCGGTCCTCCGCTTCCGTCGGGATAGTGTAGATTCGTTCCGCTGTGCAGCAGGATCAATTTTCCCCTTGCTCTGACGTCAGAGCGCTCAGCTTGGTGCCGCCCACAATGACACGCCCCCTGCTGCTCCCACCCGCCGCGTGCTCTGTAATGGCGGATTCTGAAGTTTTTCAGTTAGACTGGGGCTCAGGTGATGGCGTAGCTCAATTAACAGTCTCGTGCCTAACGGTTATGAGGTGATTACCTCAGGGGATGGCGGCCATCTTTACTCCATTATAACCAATGGGGAAAAGTCACTTTCAATAGTTTTCAATGGGAAATGGAATTTTCTTTAATAAAGTCAATTTTCAAGATTTTTCATCCAAGTTTTCACAATTTTGGACTCCAATCATGGCACACAATACCCGGTATACGGGCTGGCTGAATCCTGTTCGTGACGCCAATTGTGACGCCCTGGAGACCGGGATACCCAGCACCGGACCAATGGAGTCTGTCTCTTGAGGGGGATGTCACGGGTGGCTTGACCCGGTGCTGTGGCCTCAGGCAATGCACAGTGTAAGGGGTATCGTGAGGGGACAGGCACTTACTTGATCAGCAGCAGGTTCTCCCAGCGGTGACGATCCCGATCCTGGATAGATGGCTATTGTTCAAATGAAAGACTGAGGCACTGAAACGTTTAACCAGTTTACTTTAACATAAAAGGATTTACAACCAGTCCTGTCACCGGAGTCTGTATGGGAACTCTGAGTTACTTTGACCCTGCCGGGGTCTTCGCCTCTTATTGTGCGCAATTTCTGTGTGGCCCTGCTGCTGTATGTGAACTGGCTGCCGGCCCAATCTGTCCCCTCCGGGTCCTGGTTCGACGGGCAACCCGAGTCCTTTTATCGGTTTACCCCCTCTGGGAGTACCGCTGAACTCTGTGTCTGTTGCTGCGTCCGGCCCTAGTGAAGCTGATATCACCTCACGTTTTTCCGGTTGCTGTATTATATATAATGAATACAGCCACGGATCCGGTATCCGTCTTTGCGCCTGTTCTGGGTAGTGATTAATGCTACCCGGTTCTCACAATGTCCTTTTTCTCTATCCCTCTTCTCCTCAGGCCGGTGATTTAGGCCTGGTAACAGTCACAGGGCTGTTAGAGATTCAACTGTATGACCTCTCACTTTCAGCTCCTTGGCCCAACTGCCCAACTGCCAGTTCTTCTCTCAGACCAGAATGGATCAAGGGGAGTCTCTGGAGCTCCCCCTTCTGGCCGGAGGAGGTAGTGCAGTCTTGCTATTTTAGTATTTGTATTCAGTGTCAGTAACTATATTTGTGGCAAATACCTCTAGGGGTGCCACATTAGCGCTAAATAAAGATTATTAAGATTATTATTATTCACTAGTGAGGTCACTCAAATTAGTATGCAGCTCACATTTCCTGGACGAGAGTCATATTCTAGTTGCTTTGTTCTAAATACTTGCATAAATAACATCACTTGGTTTAAGTAGGTGCTGAAGGAGAGATCCATACATGTTTGAGTAGGAAATAATGCATTTTAAGCAAGTGTTTAGATCACTGTGCATTTTAAAGTGGTATTAGCTGGAAATGTTTTTGCCAAGTGCATTGGCAGAGGTTGTTCTTGTCTGCAGAATACAAATTTACATATTTATTAAATGTAATTGGAATGTGATGATAGTAGTTAACTGTATCATTTGGAAGCCATTACTGCAGATTGTTTTGGAAATGCAGAAAGGAACTATTTGAACTTTAATCTATAAAAGTATCAAAATGCTGTTACCATATCTCTGAATTGTTATTTGACTTAGGCTAGAAAATAAAGAACTAACAAGCTCTAGCCCTAACTAGTGATGAGCGGATGTACTCGTTACTCGAGATTTCTCGAGCAGGCTTGGGGGTCCTCCGAGTATTTGTTAGTGCTCGGAGATTTAGTTTTTCTTGCCGCAGCTGAATGATTTACAGTCATTAGCCAGCTTGATTACATGTGGGGATTCCCTAGCAACCAGACAACCCCCACATGTACGTATGCTGGCTAACAGATGTAAATCATTCAACTGCAGCAAGAAAAACTAAATCTCCGAGCACTAAAAAAAATACTCGGAGGACCTCTGAGCATGCTCGAGAAATCTCGAGTAACGAGTATATTTGCTCATCACTAGCTCTAATATGTTCAAGACAGCGCCATATTCCTCCATTCATGATCTGGTACATTTCTGGAATTTTTTTAAAAAATATATGTTTTAGAGCTCAAAAGTATTTTTTTTATATTGTCTACTTATTCAAAATTGGTTTCCTTATTTTCATGAAAAAAGTGGCTTAATTTTTATGTCCTCTGTGTATTCATCATTTTTAAAATATATTCACACCTTATCCGAGCATGCTCGGGTGTTAACTGACTATTATGTTCGAGTCCCTGCAGCTGCATGATTTGCAGCTGTTGACAGCCTGAACACATGTGAGAATTGGCTGCTTATTACGCAATCCCTGCATGTGTTGCGGTTGTCTAACAGCTGCAAATCATGTAGCCACAGCGACTCAAACATGATATGCGAGCACACCCAAGATGTTTGGATAGCACAGGAGCGTGCTCGGATTACATGTTACCTGAGCACATTCGCTCATCACTATTCATTTTCTGATCACAAATTTCATTTAATGGGAACCTGTCATCTGGTTTGACAATGCTATTAACCTGCATTTATAGGCTTAATCTGCAGGTAAGAACCATTATGAAAGTACACGACTCGTACTGAAAGAAAGAATCCTGTGAGCCATGTCTCCTTGTATTGACAATAGCAAAGTAGTTAAAAGGACCATATCTCTTACACCAGTGGTGGATTTAGGAAAAATTAAAACCGTAATACTAAGAAGAGTGGAAGTAAAATGAGAGAAAAAATTTGCCATTTTTGAACTGGTGATAAGTCATCTTTAACCCCTTTACACCCAAGGGGAGTTTGCACGTTAATGACCGGGCCAATTTTTACAATTCTGACCACTGTCTTTTTATGAGGTTATAACTCTGGAACGCAGAGAACACAAAATTGACTGGAATTGAGATGGGACGCCATGTTGCGCTTGGAGAGCCACTGATGTGCCTAAACATTGAAACCCCCCACAAATGACACCATTTTGGAAAGTAGACCCCCTAAGGAACTCATCTAGATGAAATGTGAGTGCTTTGAACCAAGTGTTTCACTACAGTTTAAAACGCAGAGCCATGAAAATAAAAATTCTTTTTTTCCCCACAAAAAATATCTTTTTAGCCCCCAGTTTTGTCTTTTGCCCAGGGTAACAGGAGAAATTGGACCCCAAGAGTTGTTGTCCAATTTGTCCTGAGTACGCTGATACCCCATATGTGGGGGGGAACCACCGCTCGGGCGCATAGGAGAGCTCGTAAGGGAAGGAGTGCCATTTGGAATGCAATATAATAAATAATAATAAATAATAATAATAATAATAATACTTAGATGGAATGGTCTGCAGGCGTCACATTGCGTTTGCAGAGCCCCTAATGTACCTAAACAGTTGAAACCCCCCAAGTGACCCCATATTGGAAACTAGACCCCCCAAGGAACTTATCTAGATGTGTTGTGAGAACTTTGAACCCCCAAGTGTTTCACTACAGTTTATAACGCAGAGCCGTGAAAATAAAAAATAATTTTTGTGGAAAAAAAAGATATTTTAGCCCCCAGTTTTGTATTTTCCCAAGGGTAACAGGAGAAATTGGACCCCAAAAGTTGTTGTCCAATGTGTCCTGAGTATGCTGATGCCCCATATGTAGGAGTAAACCCCTGTTTGGGCACACAGGAGAGCTCGGAAGGGAAGGAGCACTGTTTTACTTTTTCAATGCAGAATTGGCTGGAATTGAGATCGGACGCCATGTCGCGTTTGGAGAGCCCCTGATGTGCCTAAACAGTGGAAACCCCCCAATTATAACTGAAACCCTAATCCAAACACACCCCTAACCCTGATCCCAACGATAACCCTAACCACACCCCTAACCCTAACACACCCCTAACCCTAATCCCAACCCTATTCTCAACCATAAATGTAATCCAAACCCTAACTGTAACTTTAGCCCCAACCCTAACCCTAACTTTAGTCCCAACCCTAACCCTAACTTTAGCCCCAACCCTAACTATAGCCCTAACCCTAGCCCCAACCCTAACCCTAGCCCTAACCCTAACCCTAGCCCTGACCCTAGCCCAAGCCCTAACCCTAACCCTAGCCCCAACCCTAACCCTAGCCCTAACCCTGACTCTAGCCCTAACCCTAGCCCAAGCCCTAACCCTAGCCCTAACCCTAGCCCTAACCCTAGACCTAACCCTAACCCTAACCCTGATGGAAAAATGGAAATAAATACATTTTTTTAATTTTTTTATTTTTCCCTAACTGAGGGGGTGATGAAGGGGGGTTTGATTTACTTTTATAGCAGGTTTTCTAGCGGATTTTTATGATTGGCAGCCGTCACACACTAAAAGATGCTTTTTTTTTGCAAAGAATATATTTTGTGTTACCACATTTTGAGAGCTATCATTTTCCATATTTTGGTCCACAGAGTCATGTGATGTCTTGTTTTTTGAAGGACAAGTTGACGTTTTTATTGGTAACATTTTCGGGCACGTGACATTTTTTCATCGCTTTTTATTCTGATTTTTGTGAGGCAGAATGACGAAAAACCAGCTATTCATGAATTTCTTTTGGGGGGGGCGTTTATACCGTTCCACATTTGGTAAAATGGATATAGCAGTTTTATTCTTCGGGTCAGTACGATTACAGCGATACCTCATTTATATCATTTTTTAATGTTTTGGTGCTTTTATAAGATAAAAACTATTTTAGAGAAAAAATAATTATTTTTGCATCGCTTTATTCTGAGGACTATAACTTTTATATTTTTTCACTGATGACGCTGTGTGGCAGCTCCTTTCTAGCAGGACAAGATGATGTTTTCCGTGGTACCATGTTTATTTATATCTGTCTTTTTGATCATATGTTATTCCACCTTTTGTTCGGCAGTATGATAACAAAGCATTGTTTTTTGCCTCGTTTTTTTTATACGGTGTTCACTGAAGGGGTTAACCAGTGGGACAGTTTTATAGTTCGGGTCGTTATGGACACGGCAATACTAGATGTGTACTTTTTTGTTTTTTATATTTTCATAAAGAAATGTATTTATTGGAACAATATTTTTTTTTCTTTATTTAGGAATTTGTTTTTTTTACACATGTAAATATTTTTTTTTTAGCTTTTTTTACTTTGTCCCAGGGGGGACATGAATATATAGTCACTGATCTGACACTTTGCAAAGCACTTTGTCAGATTAGCGATCTGACAGGCAGTACAGGTGCTTGCAAGCCACCTCCCTGCAGGACCCAGAAGGAGCCCCGTGGCCATTTTGGATCTGGGGCCTGCAGGGAGGAGATGCTCAGAACAATGCGATCACATTGCATTGTTCCAAGGGTCTCAGGGAAGCACGCAGGGAGTCCCCTCCCTGCTCGATGCTTCCCTATGCTGCCAGAATGCTGCAATCATGTTTGATCGCAGTGTTTCAGGGGTTAATGTGCCGGGAGCGGTCCGTGATCACTCCTGGCACATAGTGCCGGATGTCAGCTGTAATAATCAGCTGACACCTGGCAGCTATCGACCGTGCTTCCCCGTGAGCGCGGCTGATCGCCCATGACGTACTATCCCGTCCCTTGGAATTAAGTCCCAGGTCACCTCAACAGGATAGTATGTCATATGGCAGAAAGAGGTTAAACCGGTCAGTTGCTGACAACAAATACATTTACTAATAGCAAATAACTGGTGATTTACCAAACAACAAAAGACCTTCTGCTACCCTTCCTGAAAGTAAGGTTATATATATTATATATTAAACCAAGGGCCAAACTGGCCATTGCGCAGTTCTGCCAAATGGCAGAAGGGCTGTGCCAGTAGTGGGCCGCTGCACGCCGACTCACCTTTGCCCCCCAGCGCCGCCGCTTCTGCATTCAACTATACTGGCTCCTACAGTTGAATGCAATGATGGAGGAAAGAGCATCTGCTGACACTCCCTCTCCCATCATTCCCCGCTTTGCCTCTGACACTGCGGGTGCGTGTGCACTCACTGTCTCCCAGGCAGTGCAGCGGCAGCCGCCGAGACAGGAGCATTAAGCACTGTGGCCATGAGTGGAGGTGAGGAGTGTTTTTTTTTATTGGACTGTGGGGCCATTCAAGGGGGGGAGGAGAGATGTGGGCTCTGCTGTATACTACTATGTGGGCTCTGCTGTATACTGCTATGTGGGCAGTGCTGTATACTACTATGTGGGCAGTGCTGTATACTACTATGTGGGCAGTGCTGTATACTACTATGTGGGCAGTGCTGTATACTACTATGTGGGCAGTGCTGTATACTACTATGTGGGCTCTGCTGTATACTACTATGTGGGCAGTGCTGTATACTATGTGGGCAGTGCTGTATACTACTGTGTGGGCTCTGCTGTATACTACTGTGTGGGCTGTACTGTGTACTGCTATGTGGGCTGTGCCACACACTACTTTGTGGGCTCTGGTGTATACTACTATGTGGGCTGTGCTATACACTACTATGTGGGCTCTGCTGTATACTACTATGTGGGCTGTGCTGTATACTACTGTGTGGGCTCTGCTATATATTACTGTGTGGGCTGTGATGTATACTGTGGGCTCTGCTATATACTGCTATGTGGGCTGTGCTGTACACTACTATGTGAGCAGTACTGTATACTACTGTGTGGGTTGTGCTGTATACTACTATGTGGGCTCTGCTATACACTACTATGTGGGCTCTGCTGTATACTACTATGTGGGCTGTGCTATACACTACTATGTGGGCTCTGCTGTATACTACTATAAGAGGTCTGCTGTATACTACTATGTGAGCAGTACTGTATACTACTATGTGGGATGTGCTGTATACTACTATGTGGGCTGTGCTATACACTACTATGTGGGCTCTGCTGTATACTACTATGAGGGCTCTGCTGTATACTACTATGTGAGCAGTAATGTATACTACTGTGTGGGCTGTGCTGTATACTACTATGTGGACTGTGCTATACACTACTATGTGGGCTCTGCTGTATACTACTATGTGGGCTGTGCTATATACTACTATGTGGGCTCTGCTGCATACTACTCTGTGGGCAGTGCTATATACTACTATGTGGGCAGTGCTGTATACTACTGTGTGGGCTGTGCTATACACTACTATGTGGGCTCTGCTGTATACTACTATGTGGGCTGTGCTATACACTACTATGTGGGCTGTGCTATACACTACTATGTGGGCTCTGCTGTATACTACTATGAGGGCTCTGCTGTATACTACTATGTGAGAAGTACTGTATACTACTATGTGGGATGTGCTGTATACTGCTACATGGGCTGTGTTATCTGCTATGCGGGTTGCGCTATATAATATGGGGGTTATATTATACTCTATGGGGAGGCCGTGTTATATTCTATGTCGCTGTTATATACTATTGTGGGGGCATATTTTATTCTATGGGAGAGGCTGTGTTATACTATGGGGGCTGCATTATATTCTATGGGGGCTACATTATATATACAAGACTGGGGAGTTCCACCACTCCTCTTGGGCTATCTGCACAAAAGCTGTTCTACCCTGTATGCACACATGGATTTTTCCTCTCTGAACCCTGTTCACACAGGTTATATACAGATGATCAGGTTTTTAAATACATCAGATAGGGATTGCATACATTAGTTAGGACTGCTCTGATAAGGGTATACCGTGAAGATTGGTAGAGCAGCTTAGTATACATTTTTTGCAAAAAACGTATCAACCAAATACCCTGTTTTTTACATCTTTTACTAGCACTTGCGGATTACTGCAACATTTTTTCAAACTGAGTGTTTTTGGTTTTACTATTCTCTTTTGTGTCTTCAGGTTTCTTGGTGGTGTGTGAACATGATCATACAGACTTGTTCACTGTGCAAGTAGCCCATGTGTTCCTGTTTCCATAATTGTTCTCTTGTGTCTACAAGACTGGGGAGTTCCACCACTCCTCTTGGGCTATCTGCACAAAAGCTGTTCTACCCTGTATGCACACATGGATTTTTCCTCTCTGAACCCTGTTCACACAGGTTATATACAGATGATCAGGTTTTTAAATACATCAGATAGGGATTGCATACATTAGTTAGGACTGCTCTGATAAGGGTATACCGTGAAGATTGGTAGAGCAGCTTAGTATACATTTTTTGCAAAAAACGTATCAACCAAATACCCTGTTTTTTACATCTTTTACTAGCACTTGCGGATTACTGCAACATTTTTTCAAACTGAGTGTTTTTGGTTTTACTATTCTCTTTTGTGTCTTCAGGTTTCTTGGTGGTGTGTGAACATGATCATACAGACTTGTTCACTGTGCAAGTAGCCCATGTGTTCCTGTTTCCATAATTGTTCTCTTGTGTCTACAAGACTGGGGAGTTCCACCACTCCTCTTGGGCTATCTGCACAAAAGCTGTTCTACCCTGTATGCACACATGGATTTTTCCTCTCTGAACCCTGTTCACACAGGTTATATACAGATGATCAGGTTTTTAAATACATCAGATAGGGATTGCATACATTAGTTAGGACTGCTCTGATAAGGGTATACCGTGAAGATTGGTAGAGCAGCTTAGTATACATTTTTTGCAAAAAACGTATCAACCAAATACCCTGTTTTTTACATCTTTTACTAGCACTTGCGGATTACTGCAACATTTTTTCAAACTGAGTGTTTTTGGTTTTACTATTCTCTTTTGTGTCTTCAGGTTTCTTGGTGGTGTGTGAACATGATCATACAGACTTGTTCACTGTGCAAGTAGCCCATGTGTTCCTGTTTCCATTATATATTATGGGGAGTTGGGCTGTGTTATATTCTATGGAGTGGCTGCATTATACTCTGGGGTGGCTGCATTATACTCTGGGGTGGCTGCATTATATTCTGTAGGGTGGTGGCTGCATTATACTATATGTGGGCTGCATTATACAGTATTGAGGATTATGGGGAATACGTTATGCTATATGAAGAATTATGGGGTGCTTTATACTATGGGAAGTGAATTGTACTACATGGATGACTATGGCGGTGCATTATACTATATGCAGCACTATGAGGAGTGTATTATGCTATATGGAGGACTATGAGGAGTGTATTATGCTATATGGAGGACTGAGCAGTGTATTTTAATATATGGAGGACTATAGGGAGTGTATTATACTATATGGAGGACTGTGGTGCACATCTATCTATATATATAATTGCCTAAGGGTTTTTCCGTCTGTCTGTCTGTCTGTCTGTCTGTCTGTCCTGGAAATCCCGGCTCTCTGATTGGTCGAGGCCGCCAGGCCTCGACCAATCAGCAACGGGCACAGTGACGATGATGTCATAAAGGACATAGAAATACCGCGTCTGATTGGTCGAGGCCGCCAGGCCTCGACCAATCAGCAACAGGCACAGCGACGATGATGTCATAAAGGACGTAGACATCTCACGTTTCTGATTCAGCGATGGGCACAGTATCGAGGTAGATGTCATAATGGTTGCCATGGCGACGATGATGTCATAATGGTTGCCTCGACCAATCAGCGACGGGCACAGTGTGCCGCGAATTCTGGAATCATCATTGTCCATATACTACGGGGACATGCATATTCTAGAATACCCGATGCGTTAGAATCGGGCCACAATCTAGTATATATATAATTGCCTAAGGGTTTTTCTGTCTGTCTGTCTGTCCTGGAAATCCCACGTCTCTGATTGGTCGAGGCCGCCGGGCCTCGACCAATCAGAGACCGGCACAGCATCGACATAGAAATCCCGCGTCTCTGATTGGTCGAGGCCACCAGGCCTCGACCAATCAGCAACGGGCACAGCGACGATGATGTCATAAAGGACGTAGACATCCCGCGTCTGATTGGTCGACGCCGCCAGGCCTCGACCAATCAGCAACGAGCACAGCGACGATGATGTCATAATGGTTGCCATGGCGACGATGTCATAAAGGTTGCCTCGACCAATCAGTGACGGGCACAGTCTGCCGCGAATTCTGGAATCATCATTGTCCATATACTACGGGGACATGCATATTCTAGAATACCCGATGCGTTATAATCGGGCCACAATCTAGTTATAATATATGGAGGACTATGGGGTGTATTTTACTAAACAAGTAAAATGCATATTCAGATTGTTTTTGCTGGAACAAAAATCCTTGTTCTCAACAGCACATCGCCGGTGTAAACTATTGATGTGCTGCTGATAACTTGATACTGTATGGTAATCTGTTAGTGATCTATTAGTGATCGTTCTGTCCCATCATTATTCCTCAGCTGGTGGAAAGAGGCCGGGAAACAAGCATTGAACAACTTCAGTATTGTTGATCAAACTCATTTCGCGGCCTGTACTCAGCGCTTGTAAATACAACCGAAATGCTTTTGTGTGATGTGCAATATGTTAGCATTTGGGGCCCCATTTTAAACTTTGCCTAGGCGTAGGGCCCCACTTTGCCTAAAACCGGCCCTGCCTACAAGTGTACAAATAAACATAAGGATGAATGACCTCGGGGAGATCAAAACATCCAACACCGCGGAGACACCATCATGTGCCTCCCAACGCAGTGATCCAGATGATGTAGAAAAGCCGCGGAGGCACCATCACGTGTTTCTCAATGCAAGCAATAAATAGCCAGGTCTTTCACCGGGAAAGAACAACCACGGGAAGGGCAGCATCCAAAAAGGAAAACCACCTATGCCAAAACATGGTATCCATCCACAGACAGCTGTTTCGGGGTATTTGCCCCTCATCAGTGTGGAGTAGGAAACTGGCTATTAGGAGCAGTGCCTAGTAAAAGGACTATAAACATATGGATGAATTACCTCGGGGAGATCAAAACATCCAATACCACGGAGACACCATCACGTGCCTCCCAATGCAGTGATCCAGAACACTGCCCCCATCCCTTATGGGAAATATGCAAATGCATGTAGAAAAGCTGCGGAGACACCATCATGTGTTTCTCAACGCAAGCAATAAATAGCCAGTTCTTTCACCGGGAAGCAACAACCACGGGAAGGGCAGCATCCAAAAAGGAAAACCACTTATGCCAAAACATGGTATCCATTCACAGACAGCTGTTTTGGGGTATTTGCCCCTCATCAGTGTGGAGTAGGAAACTGGCTATTAGGAGCAGTGCCTAGTAAAAGGACTATAAACATAAGGATGAATGACCTCAGGGAGATCAAAACATCCAACACCGCGGAGACACCATCACGTGCCTCCCAACGCAGTGATCCAGAACACTGCCCCCATCCCTTTGGGAAATATGCAAATGCATGTAAAAAAGCCACGGAGACACCATCACGTGTTTCTCAACGCAAGCAATAAATAGCCAGGTCTTTCACCGGGAAGGAACAACCACGGGAAGGGCAGCATGCAAGAAGGAAAACCACCTGGCTATTTATTGCTTGCGTTGAGAAACACGTGATGGTGTCTCCGCGGCTTTTCTACATGCATTTACAAGTGTACAAAGATATTATACAGTCACCATGTGACAAGTGGGCCTGTGTAACTTTAAATGCCAGGGCTGAATTTTTGTCCCAGTCCGGCCCTGATTAAACCAATTGAAAACCTTTAAAAATTAGTATTGATTAATTGAAGTGTTGAAACCATTAAACATAACTGTTACTACACACATACAAATACACTGCTATGTACAGATGTATCAGTGTTATCTGCCTATAGGTTTGGTGGCTGCAATGCTACTTCAAGTAGATAAAAACCTTTCAGTAAAAGCTGTGGCTTACAGTTTTATCTGCTTCCTGCAATTATACAAGTTATGGGTTCGATACCTGGAGAGGAGGGATGAGCGGACCCTTAAAAGTATGGGTTTATCTGAACTTCAGTTCAAAGTTCAGTTCAAGTTCTTTTAGTCTGCATTGCATTGTTATCAGTGCATTATGGGACACACTACCCCTATCGGGATTTATAAGCCTATGATTTATTTAAAAACAAATATTCACAGAACTCCCCATTGCAAACTTGGTTCAAATTACTTAAGGATCTACTTCATACTACTGCTGGTAATTATTCTTTAAAGTGAACCTCTTCTCTAGGACTGAAAAATGACTAGCGAATACATTTCTCATATGGTGCACTCTGTTTTCTCTTGCTTTTCCCTCCTTTCAGAACGTCTTTCCATTCCTATTGTTTCCAAGATGAATACTGTAGTAGCATGGGAGTTTAGTAGTGAGTCTAAACCATGTTGTCCCTTTATTTCCAGTGTTATTGGAAAGGGTTGACAGGGATGGCATGGTTTAGACTTATTAGTGCACTTCCCCATGCCAAAATGGTGGCCTTTTTATAGTAGGAGGAAAGCAACGTCAATCTTTGGATGCACTGGGAGCAGAAGGATAAATACCATTGGGGAAGAGGGTGCGATCGCCCTGTGCCCCATGCTCAGATGGGCCCATCGGAAGCTACACTACCCTTAAATGTATCAGCATGCACAGCATGCCGATACAGATAAGCCCCACGATACAGTAGGGAGAGGCATTCTCCCTGTACTACTACTCTCTGTTCGGTGGACAGCAGGTGTACTTAAGCCTGCAGTCTACAGAATGGTCAAAGCACCGACGCACACTCCAGATGTCAAAGTCCCAGCACGGTGATGTCATCGCGCCGTGCCAGGACTCTGACATCCTGTGCATGCATTGTCACTATGACAGTGTGTTGGTCCTCCAGAACCTCATCGGTGGAGTTGTCAGGATTCTGGATTAGGTGAGTATATGATTTTTTAATTTTGATAAAAGCTTGTGGAGGCATCAAAAACATTGGAGACTCTCCTACAGTGTGAGGCAGTCCTCATACATTATAGGGACTACTGCAGAAGCTCTTGGAAAGTGTGAGGCTCATTATACAGTTTGGGGCTAAAGTGCGGGTCATCATACAGTACAGAAGCTAAAATGAGGGCCATAATACAGTTTGAGTGGTAATGTTGGCCCCATTAGACAGCATAAAAGCTAATGTGGGGTTCCATTATGAAGTGTGGAAGCTAATGTGGGGCCCATTATACAGTTTAGTAGCTAATATAGGGCCCTTTATACAGTGTGGGAGCTAATGGGGGGCCATTATATAGTATAATGGCTAATATGAGGCTCATTATACAGTATAGGAGCTAATGTGGGGCCCATAATACCTTGTGGGAGCTAATGTGGGGGCCATTGTACAGTGAAGGCACTAATGTCGGACCCATTATACATTATAGGAGCTAATGCGGGGCCATTGTACAGTTTGATGGCTAGTGTGGGAACGAATGTGGAGGTCATTATACAGTGTGGGAGCCATTATAATGTGTTTTGGGGTAACAGTGGGGGCATCATACTAATTATAGAGGTGTGGGGGTATCAAATGTGTATACTGAAGCTGTGTGCCTACCATACTGTGTAATTGGGAGCTCTGGGGACATCATGCTATGTATAAAGGAGATGTTGGGCCCATCATACTGTGCATAGGAGACCTGTGGGCCCATCATATTGTGTATACAGGAGCTGTACATTGGGGGACTCAGTGGACATTATTAAGGGTATGTGCTCACGTTGCAGATTTGCCTCTGGAATTTCCTGTGCAGATTCTTCCCTCTCTTCCCAGAAAATGCAGGTGCATTTTTTCTGCGTTTTTGATGCGTTTTTTAATGCATTTTTTCCATGCAGATTTGTATGCGTTTTTGAAAGCTAAATAAAGATCTATTACTGAACAAAAAAAAAGATTTCTGATGTCATTTCTTGTCCAACGTCCTCTTTTACATTTGTCCAACCCACTGTTAGGTCTCGAGTTCCCACTTCTGCACAGGGGGAATCTCGGGCCGTCTCCGCTGCGGTCTCCCATTCCTGTCCAGCCGCAGTGGAGTCTGCTCAGCAGGGACGTCGGTCCCAGCGTCTTGCTCGGTCTCGCTCTGTACAGAGAGTTACTGCTGCTTCTTCAGCTCCTGCCATTAAAGTCAGTGCTGGTCAGCAACGAGCGGACTTCTCTGGGACTAAGTCCTTATTTGCGCACACTGAGCATGCCCAGGGCAAGATCTCCCGTTGGAGATCGAGGGTCATGTGCTCAGGCTCTGCAGCGCATTCCATTGGTCCTCTTGGCAGGTCTTGGAAGGGCAAACTACAGGCTGTGATGGACTGGCAGGAACCCCATTCTCTTAAAGCGGTGCAGCGCTTTATGGGATTCATCAATTATTATCGCCAGTTCATCCCGCACTTCTCAACTTTGGTAGCTCCCTTGGTTGCCCTCACCAAAAAGGGGGCGAATCCCAAATTGTGGTCTGAGGAGGTCTCCAAGGCCTTTATCTCTATAAAGTCACACTTCGCTAGCGCTCCCATTCTACATCGCCCCGATGTTGATAAGCCATTTATCATGGAGGTGGATGCCTCTTCTGTTGGTGCTGGAGCAGTCCTCTTCCAAAAGGATGCTCAAGGTCGGAAGCATCCATGCTTCTTTTTCTCCAAGACCTTCGCACCAGCAGAGAGGAATTATTCCATCGGGGACAGGGAGTTGCTAGCCATGAAGTTGGCTTTCTCGGAGTGGAGACATCTCTTGGAGGGAGCACGTTTTCCCTTCCAAGTCTTCACAGACCATAAAAATTTGGTGTACCTGCAGACAGCTCAGCGGTTGAATTCTCGCCAGGCCAGATGGTCCTTGTTCTTCTCCCGGTTTCATTTCACCCTCCATTTCCTTTCTGGGGAGAAGAACATTCGGGCCGACGCTCTCTCTCGCTCCGTTGTGTCATCTGCGGAGGAGGAGGAGCCTCGGCTTATTGTCCCCACCGAGAGCTTGAGAACTGTGGCTCCGGTTTCGCTGGAGTCTGTGCCCCCGGGCAAGACTTTTGTTCCATCCAGTTTGCGACCGGAGGTTCTTTCTTGGGCGCACTCGTCCAGGGTGGGTGGACATTTTGGTACTAAAAGGACATCTGAGCTACTGGCGAGGACATACTGGTGGCCGCATATGGCCCGTGATGTTGCGGAGTATGTTCGGGCGTGTGTCTCTTGTGCCAGGAACAAGACTCCTCGGCAACGGCCAGCTGGTTTGCTTTATCCTCTGCCTGTGGCGGACAGGCCTTGGGAGATGGTCGGGATGGACTTTGTGGTGGGCTTGCCCAAGTCTCGTAACTGCACCATTATCTGGGTGATCACCGACCATTTTTCCAAAATGGTGCATTTGGTGCCTCTTCCACGGCTACCATCTGCACGGGCGTTGGCTGTCTTGTTTATCAAGCATATCTTTCGCCTACACGGTATGCCAGACAAAATTGTTAGTGACCGGGGTCCCCAGTTTGCGTCTCGATTCTGGAGAGAGCTTTGTCGTCTACTCAGTATTGAGTTAAATCTCTCTTCGGCATATCATCCAGAGACGAATGGGTTGGTTGAAAGGGCCAACCTGACCTTGGTCACATATCTGCGACATTTTGTTTCTGCCAGGCAGGATGACTGGGCATCCTTGCTACCGTGGGCAGAGTTTGCACTTAACAATGCCGTAGCCGACTCCCTCTTGAAACCCGTATACATGTCCCGGTTTTCCGAGTCATCTGCCGGGACATCGGGTTCGTCTACGGACGATTATGAGGTGAACGCTATTTTGGGGTGCAAGGTGGTACGCGGCAAAAAGTTCTATTTGGTGGATTGGAAGGGTTATGGCCCAGAGGACAGATCATGGGAACCTGCTGAAAACATTCGGGCCCCACAGCTCATTGCTGCCTTCGAGCGTAGCGAGGCCCAAGGAGGGGGGGCCATGTTAGGTCTCGAGTTCCCACTTCTGCACAGGGGGAATCTCGGGCCGTCTCCGCTGCGGTCTCCCATTCCTGTCCAGCCGCAGTGGAGTCTGCTCAGCAGGGACGTCGGTCCCAGCGTCTTGCTCGGTCTCGCTCTGTACAGAGAGTTACTGCTGCTTCTTCAGCTCCTGCCATTAAAGTCAGTGCTGGTCAGCAACGAGCGGACTTCTCTGGGACTAAGTCCTTATTTGCGCACACTGAGCATGCCCAGGGCAAGATCTCCCGTTGGAGATCGAGGGTCATGTGCTCAGGCTCTGCAGCGCATTCCATTGGTCCTCTTGGCAGGTCTTGGAAGGGCAAAGTTTCTGTGGCCACTTCCTGTCCTGCAACTATATAAACTGCGCATGACCGCACGGCCATGCGCTAGTGTACAATTATTGTGTGTGTGTGTAGATGGATGTATGTCGATGGATGAAAGCTCCTAAGTATCCCTCCCTAGAGTTGTTGATTGCTCGCGGATGATGGTAGCTCTCTAGCGCCCGACTATCCATCTGTATGTTACACACATCACAGTGTCCTATAGCTGTGCCTGCCAGTACGGCGCCGTGCGCTTGCATTGCGCTTTCCATACCCAAGCCTGGGTGGTTAGTGGCGTCCGTCAGTGCGGCATCGCACGCACTCTTGTGCTCATTTATTACTAATAAGGTTCATTACACACCCAGTTGCGGTGTTGTGCCAGCAAGGGTCTAATCGGACTTCAATCCCTTTCGGGGTTAGGTTCGCTGACTACTTGCTCGCGCTCTATGTGCGGTACCGCGGTCCTGTGACTTAACAGGATCGCTTTCTTCACATTGGGTGAGGTTTAACCCACGTGTTTATACTTTTAGTACCGCCATATAGTCTGTCGTTCACTAGCAGCGGGTTTCGCCTGCACGGTGGACCCCGGACTGCGAACGCATCTATATCATCTTACTTGGTGCGTTCCGCCAGTCCTAACACCCACACTCCATTACACACAGATCGACAGATAGATAGACAGACAGAAAGACAGACAGACAGAAAGAAGGAATGAGATAGATAGATAGATAGAAGGAATGAGATAGATAGAAGGAATGAGGCCGGCGTCACATTAGAGAGTTTTACGGACGTATGAGAGGCGCAAAGACAACACATTGCACAAGGACCAATGATTCTCTATGGGGCAGCTCCCATCAGCCGTATATTTCGCAGCCGCATTTTACGGGCGTAGAAAATAGCAGCATGCTGCGTTTGTCAGCGTATTGTGCAAAAAGTCCGCCAGTGAAAGTCTTGCCAACGGATTACATACAGAACACTGTTTTGGGAACATTTCTGCGTATTGCGCCCGTAAAAAATGGACCGTATTTTCCTACGCCAAGTGTGACGCCGGCCTGAGATAGATAGATAGATAGATAGATAGATAGATGTATAGATAGATAGAAGGAATGAGATGGATAGATGTAAATAGATATATGGATAGTTAGGCTACTTTCACACATCAGTTTGTTTCTGTCAGGCAGGATCCGGTGAATTTTTGAAAAAACGGATCCATTGCAAATAGTGAAAAACTGATACAACTGATCCATTTGTTTTTTTTAAAATGAGAGAGCGAATGGAAAATGTGTATGATTTGAATGAAAGCATGCATGAAAAAACGGATTCGGAGGCCGGATTCATCATTTAACATCTTAGTTTCATACTTTTTTCACCGGATCCGTTGCTGTGCATTTTTTCACCGGACAGAAAAACTGATTCTCTGTATGTTTTCTCCGTCTGGCGGAAACAGCTTTTTTTATGGATCCGGCAAAAAATGGATGAAACATGTGGCCATCAGGCGCAATCATGCGCTAATACAACTCTGAGAAAAAAACAGATCCAGCAGAAAAAAAAGATCAGTTTTTTTCAAAATTTGCCGGATTGTGCCTGATGGCAAAAACCTGATGTGTTAAAGTAGCCAGATGGATATATGGATAGATATAACTATCTATCTATAAATATATCTATAGATAGATATATCCATAGATAGGCCGATGCTGATTAAATAACATAAAGGGGAAAAAAATGGCGTGGGCTCCCGCACAATTTTCTGCGCCAGAGGGGGAAAGCCGATGGCCAGGGGCAATATTTGTAGCCTGGGAAGGGGGTAATACCCATGGCCCCTTTCCAGGCTATCAATATCAGCCCACAGCTGTCTGCATAGCCTTTACTGGCTATTAAAATAGGGGGACCCCCTAAAAAAATGACATGGGGTCCCCCTATATTTTATAGCCAGAAAGGCTATGTAGACAGCTGCGGGCTGATATTCATAGCCAAGAGAGGGGCCATGGATATTGCCCCCCCCCGGCTACAAATACCAGCCCCCAGCTGCCCCAGAAATGGCCCCAGAAATGGCACATCTATAAGATCCGCAGACCCCTGACAGACCCCCAACAGCCACGCACAGACCCCCGACAGACCGCTGCAGACCCCCTACAGCCCACCACAGACCCCCTACACCCCGCCACAGACCCCCGACAGCCCACCCCAGACCCCCAGCAGCCCCACACAGACCCCCTACAGCCTGGCGCAGACCCCCGACAGCCGCGCACAGACTCCCGACAGCCCACTGCAGACCCCCGACAGCCCACTGCAGACCCCCGACAGCACGGCACAGACCCCCAGCAGCCCGGCATAGATGCCCGACAGCCCTACGATACCTGCAGACCCCCGCTATCACCGCAGACACACACAAACACCCGCACACAGACACGCACATCTTCCCCGCACACACACAGTCTCCGGCCACACACACAGTCTCTGCCCACACTCCGCCCACACTCCGCCCACACACTCTTTCCCCTCCCGATCTGCATTGTTTCTCATAGCAAAACCGCAGATCTTTTTTAGATCTGCTGTTTTGCTGCGGATGTGCCCGACTCAATGCAAGTCAATGGGTGCAGAAACGCTGCAGATCCGCACAAATAAATGACATGCTCCTTCTTTTAACCCGCAGCACTTTCAGGGCGGAGTTTTCTGCACCATTATCACAGCATTTTTTTTTGTCCATTGATTTACATTGTACTGTAAATCACTTGCGGATCTGCAGCGTTTCCGCACGGAAAAAACGCTGCGGATCCACAGGAAATCCGCAACGGGTGCACATAGCCTAAATGTTAAGTGGGCACTTAAGAAACATTATTGTTATTGCTACTTCAAGTATTGTGGCCGTCAAATGAGCAAACTGTGTACACTATTTTCTAGGGCATTTGCAAATTGCATTAATATTTTAATATCTGGAGGGCACAAAGGAGGTATTATTATTATGTAAGGGCAAAGGGGTGGGCATTATTATGTGAGGCACTAAGAGGAGCACTGTTATTGTGCCAAACAACAGGTGCAGTAATTGGGACACATACAAATGTGGTAAATTCTGTACTGAATATCCCCTATCCTGGAATATATGGTCCCCTCATCCGCATCCTGGTATTCAGGGCCCCCTCATCCCTATCCTGGTGTGCATGTCCCCCTCATCCCTACCCTGGTATGCATGGCCACATCATCCCTATCCTGGTATGCATTCCCCCCTCATCCCTATCCTGGTATGCATGGCCTCCTCATCACTATCCTGGTGTGCATGGCCTCCTCATCCCTATCCTGGTATGCATGACCCCCTCATCCTTATACTGGTATGCATGGCTCCCTCATCTCCCTCCTGGTATGCATGGCCCCCTCATTCCTATCCTGGCATGTCTCCAGCATTGCCCCCAGAGTCTCCAGCATTGCCCCCCAATGTGTCCTCCAGCGTTGCCCCCCAGTGTGTCCTCCAGCAATCTGCCCCACTGTCTCCAGCATTGCCCCACAGTCTCCAGCATTGCCCCACTGTCCCCAGCATTGCCCCACTGTCCCCAGCATTGCCCCACTGTCTCCAGCAATCTGCCACACTGTCTCCAGCAATCTGCCCCACTGTCTCCAGCAATCTGCCCCACTGTCTCCAGCAATCTGCCCCACTGTCTCCAGCATTGCCCCCAGAGTCTCCAGCATTGCCCCCCAATGTGTCCTCCAGCGTTGCCCCCCAGTGTGTCCTCCAGCAATCTGCCCCACTGTCTCCAGCATTGCCCCCCAGTGTGTCCTCCAGCATTGCCCCCCAGTGTGTCCTCCAGCAATCTGCCCCACTGTCTCCAGCATTGCCCCACTGTCTCCAACATTGCCCCACTGTCCCCAGCATTGCCCCACTGTCCCCAGCATTGCCCCACTGTCCCCAGCATTGCCCCACTGTCTCCAGCATTGCCCCACTATCTCCAGCAATCTGCCCCACTGTCTCCAGCAATCTGCCCCACTGTCTCCAGCAATCTGCCCCCAGTATGTCCTCCAATCTGCCCCAGTGTCTCCAGCATTTCCCCCCAGTGTGTCCTCCAGCATTACCCCCCAGTGTGTCCTCCAGCAATCTGCCCCACTGTCTCCAGCATTGCCCCCAGAGTCTCCAGCATTGCCCCCCAATGTGTCCTCCAGCGTTGCCCCCCAGTGTGTCCTCCAGCAATCTGCCCCACTGTCTCCAGCATTGCCCCCCAGTGTGTCCTCCAGCATTGCCCCCCAGTGTGTCCTCCAGCAATCTGCCCCACTGTCTCCAGCATTGCCCCACTGTCTCCAACATTGCCCCACTGTCCCCAGCATTGCCCCACTGTCCCCAGCATTGCCCCACTGTCCCCAGCATTGCCCCACTGTCTCCAGCATTGCCCCACTATCTCCAGCAATCTGCCCCACTGTCTCCAGCAATCTGCCCCACTGTCTCAAGCATTGCCCCCAGTGTGTCCTCCAGCAATCTGCCCCAGTGTCTCCAGCATTGCCCCAGTGTGTCCTCCAGCATTGCCCCCAGTGTGTCCTCCAATCTGCCCCAGTGTGTCCAGCATTGCCCCCCAGTGTGTCCTCCAGCATTACCCCCCAGTGTGTCCTCCAGCATTGCCCCCAGTGCCTCCAGCATTGCCTCCCAGTGTGTCCTCCCTCCAGCATTGCCCCCCAGTGTGTCCACTGTTTAACTGATAAAAAAAAAAACAAACAGTCTCCTCACCTGTCCGCGCTCCCGGCGGCGAGCTCCCTTCAGCAGCGCACACTCGCTGGCGACTGACAATGACGTCAGACGCCGGCGACGTGTGCGCTGCGGCTGACTTCAGCTGCCAGCCTCCAATTGGCTGGCAGCTGTTGTTGTTAACTATTGACGTGCGGGCGCGCGCCTGCACATCAATAGGAAACCGCAGCAGCGCCGGAAAGGGCCCGTTGAGCAGATGAGAAGGGGCTCAATGCGGGCCCTCTCTCTCTGCCCACCGGGTCCGGGGGCACATAAACGCCGCACGGTGGGCATTGACAGACGATTATCAGAGGGTTAATCTGTGCGGTAGCCCAGGACCCCCCCAGACCACTGGGCCCTGGGCTACCGCCCATATTGACCCTCTGATAATCCGCCCCTGTGCAGAAGCTAAGCAGAGTGGAACTGCAGCAAGAAGTTTCTGCAGCAACGGGAGCGGAGCAGAGTAGAACGGAGCAGAACCGCAGGAGTGCGGAGTGTAAGCAGACTGAGAACACAAGGAAAGACACAGCAGGGAAGGAAGCCACAGACAAGGAGACTGAGATAAGACTAAGTACAGACTAGGCAATGGAACAAGACACAAGGACAAAGACACAGGGACAAAGACACAGGGACCAGGATATACAGCCTCCTGGAGGGCGGACAACAAGATCAAGGCAATAGCACAGAGAAAATCCTCCAGAGAGGGAGTAACTCAGAGCAGGACCTGGCAAACTCAGAAGCAAGAATCAAACTGAGCTAACACATTGCACAGGCCCAGACCACAGGGTGGAGCTTCACTATATACAGGAGGCCTCTTGATAATTGGTCAGGAACTGATTAGAGAGATGCACCTGATTCCTATAAGAACCAGAGAGTTCAGGCGCCGGCCCCCTATACACATAGCCATGAGGCATGCAGAGAGCAGAGACACAGAACATGGAGCCGGCATGAAACAGAAACCACATCATGACCTGGAGCAGTGGGTAAGAAAGTGTGAGAGATGCGAGGCCATGCCGTGATGCCAGCAGAGTTGTTACAGCCTCCTCATCCCCATCCTGGTATGCATGGCCTCATCATCCCCATCCTGGTCTGCATGGCCCCCTCATGCCTAGCCTGTTTATGTAGTGTTACAAGCATTCAATTGTCTGAATTAGGTGACATTATAATTGCCCTTCACTGGAAACAAGTGACCTTGCTTAAATCCTGAACAGCCCCATATTATTTTTGCCCTTCCACCAAATTACAGTATTAGTATCAGCAGCATTCTATGGGTAACCACCAAACACTAATTCATCCCTCAGATTGCCAGAGAGCATGGTATGATTCATCACTCAAGTGAATATGGCCCAATTTAATGAAGACCGGCAATTTTCACACCGGATCGATGAGGGAGCATATAGGCTTCAGAAGCTACTGATTCATCAAGGGGCACACACATTTTAATGCATCAGTAGCATTTAACTAGTCGCATGCACCTCCGTACACCGCACCACAAATCTTACTGCAGTCCTCGACTGGAATAAGATTTCTGGTGTAAAATGCACCACATCTCATCATGAATTAGACAAACTATGGCGCTACACCCCCTACCTGCTTTATCTTTGCCCATTTTGGTGGAGCTGGTAGAAATTTGAATAAAAAGGCCAAAAGTGGCAACATTTTTGTTCAACTCCAAGTTGTGCGACTTTTCAAAGCAATTTAAGCCAGAAGTCTGGCAAAATTGATTGCTTTAATGAATCAGGACCTATATTTCCAATACGTTATTCCATTTCGGCCAACACTTGGCATTGTGCATAGTGTAATTGACCAATTTCTATGCTATTTCTGGATGTGTGGATCCATCTGTTGGGACCCTACCTGTCATATGAATAAGGATAAGTTGTGGTCAGGAACGGACTGGGGCTGAAATTCAGTCCTGGCATTTGAAATCACGCAGGCCCATGTTGTCCCCGTCCCCAAGCACCAGATAGAATATATTACTAATATTTCCCTGGATGGAGGAAAGTAAGATTTACAACAAGGCCAATATACTAATGATCCCCGTGGCTGCTGGGGTAAGTGACGGAGTCAGCGACTTTGTGCTCCTTCACAATTCTTAGCAGTATGGATGTGTTGAGAACACCGATTCTGCTAGCAACCTTGCAGACAAGGCAGCCCACAACCAGACAGGCCCTTCTGGTATTTGCCAGAATTGCCAAATGGCCAGTCCAGCCCTGGTTGTGGTGGTCTGAGGATTGGGTCTGTTGTGAAACCTTGCAGGAAAACAATTAGAATGGGCCTCTTTGTTAGCTATTGACAGTTTGATCTTTGAGTAACAAGCGAGTGATGGTATGTTCTAGCAATATGTCGTTACGTGCTTAGTCTTCAGTAACTTCTGATATAAATTATTTTACTGCTACTCATCCAGGAAAGATAACATTCACTGTGTAGTAATAATAATATTGTCCCTTTCTTCCCAGATCATCGAGAAGCACAAATGTGCAGACTTTCCACCTCATTAGAGGCTGCGTGAATGCACCTGAAGTATGACTGTAAACCAAGCTAGAAATCTATTTGGAAGGTGCAATATAAATGCAAATTGGGATGGCAACATTGTATTCTATTGCCTTCTCCTGGGAATTGATAGAACATCGTTAGTCTGCTTCATATTTGCAACATCTTATTGAACTTTTAATGTATTCAAGCACCTTGATATTCTTTCATTTGGTTCACTTTTGCTTTAGTGTCTCCCATTTAGTGCTAAATGAAGGAAAACAGCTACAAAGCCAAATGATCTAATTAGCTTTTTCAGGTATTACAGCTGGCTCACAGCTGCTGACATACAATGATATCGAGATTTTCTGGGCTTTATATAGAAAAGGAAAATAATCTACATTCATGGACTCATTTTACTTACAGTTCAATGATAGGGGTAGTCTTCCTAACTTATTACTTTATCACTTGGTAAGTGTTTAGTTCTCAAAAGCCCAAACACTATTAAAGTATTTTCCAAGAGAATAATTTTTCTAGCTCTAAAACTTCAAATTATGTGAATTCTGTAATTTTTGTCCTGATATGTGCACACAATCTACTTTTTGGTACAACTGTTGTTAATATATATATATATAAATATATATATTAAACATTCTATCCTTGTCTGAACTTTTATGGTTTATTCTATAGTTTTGATGGTTGGTTTCTTCCTAATTCTCTACCCTGCAGCTCCAGCCATAGCCACTGCACAACCATGTTAGTCACACATCTCCTGGCTGCCCACTGTGTTTTATAGTAATAGACTGTACTACGTTTGCCAGGACTGTCATTGCTGGCTTTAAATTGTTAAACATTTGCTTTCCTGCTCTGTCCAAATTCTTAATGTGTGGCTTCTCATGCTTTCACTGCAAGCTATGCCATTGACACATCTCGTCAGCCCATCCTGTTTTCTAGTGCTAGACAGTAGAGTTGAGCGACCTTGACCTTTTTAGAGTCGAGCCGGGTTTCGCGAAACCCGACTATCTCAAAAGTCGGGTCGAGTGAAATCGGCCGATTATGACGTAAAGTCGGGATCGACCGAAACACGAAACCCAATGCAAGTCAATGGGGCAGCATAGTCGGCAGTGAGTGGGGGCCAGGAAAACACCTAGAGTGCCCATTTTAATGTCAAAACCATCCATTCTTCTTAATGAAGCTTGTCAAGCATAATTTACCTTATAATAATTGGAAGGCATTTGAAATTGGGGGTCATTTGGCTAAAGTTGTGGTGGGTAGGGCTGGTTCAAGTAATTAGTGGGCCCAGGAAATCTGGACCACGTCACGGCAGTGGAGCAGGGAGAGGTAAGTATTTCAACTTTGCAAGTGCTGTGAACCTGAGCAAGCAGGGGGGGCCCACTCGTTGGCATTGGCACTGGCACAGGGCCCCTCAAAGTACAGCGGTGTGTTTGCACGGCGGGGGCGCCTCCCACCGGCAGCAACACTTTTGCGTACCATGAGAGGCCCTGTGCCAGTGACGTCGCCAACTAGTATTCCTCCCCCCACCTGATGAAGGAACCTGCACTTTCATCTGCACCTTCCTGTTTGTCCCCGTGTAAGGTGGTATGGTATGCGGGAAGGGGGACCTGACTTTCAGCAGGGTCACAATCTTGCAGTGTAGCGCGCACGGGAAATGTTGCATTATGGGTCAATGTACCAGCAGACTCATCTATCACTGGCTGGGCAATGGGCAGGATGAGGAGGAAACACAGATATAGGCCCAAAGAATAAAGTGGGCTAAATGCAGTTCAAAATTGGTAACACAGGACTAATCAGGGGGCATTGCAGTGGAGGACAACTGGAATGAGAGGCTGACACAGAGAGTAGGCCCAAATCAGTAAGTAGTCGAAATGCAGTTCAAAATTGGCAACAGTAGTAAACAGGCGGCACAGCTTTGTTCAGTGGAGGAGAACAGCAAGGAGTGGCAGACACCGATAGTAGGCCCCAACCCAACTAGTAGGCCAAATGCAGTCTAACATTAACAACTACTTAACGAGCGCCTGAAAACGGAATTTCAGGACAGGAAACCAGGAGAACAGCAAGGAGCGGCAGACACCGATAGTAGGCTCCAAACCAACTAGTACGCCAAATGCAGTTGTTCCGTTTAATCCCAATTTAATGAGAGCCTGAAGATAGAAGTTAATGAAAGGCAACCTGGAGAACACCTTGGAGTGGAACACACCATCTCTCTACACCCCACACCCAATTTGTAGGTCTAATGCAGCGTAGTTTCCAACAACTACTAAACGAGAGCATGATGATCGAAGCATTGGCGAGGAAACCTGGGGAACACCTTGGAGTGGAACACACCATCTCTCTACACCCCATACCCAATTTGTAGGCCTAATGCAGCGTAGTTTCCAACAACTACTAAACGAGAGCATGATGATCGAAGCATTGGCGAGGAAACCTGGGGAACACCTTGGAGTGGAACACACCATCTCTCTACAGTGGAACACACCATCTCTCTACACCCCATACCCAATTTGTAGGCCTAATGCAGCGTAGTTTCCAACAACTACTAAACGAGAGCCGGAAGATCGAAGCTCAGGAAAGGCAACCTGGGGAACACCTTGGAGTGGAACACACCATCTCTCTACACCCCATACCCAATTTGTAGGCCCAATGCAGCGTAGTTTCCAACAACTACTAAACGAGAGCCGGAAGATCGAAGCTCAGGAAAGGCAACCTGGGGAACACCTTGGAGTGTAACAAACCCTCTCTCTACACCACGGAAGGGCTGATTCTTAGGAAGGAAGGCTGTCGGAAAGAAGCAGGGCGCGTCCGAGGGTGATTATATTCTTATTAGGTATATACTCACCCTCGGACGCGCCCTGCTTCTTTATTTGTAATGAATGTTTATTTGCAATGTGGTTTTGACTTACTCTATTTTTTTGGTAAATAATGATTTTATTATTTTCATTGTTTTGCATCTTCTTGGCAATAATATAAAGAAGACGCGACAGGACAACACTCGGTGGATGCCATATCTGTGTTTAAAATTGAAAAAACCTTTCAGTTAACTACCTGCAGGAGAAAGTTATTGTAGCTGGTGGCCATTTTTAGTACTGTACCAGATTTTTGTTGTATGTGTTTGTTTTTAATGTTAAAATGTCTGCATTTGATATCTCTCCAGTATTTTCTTTTTTATAAGCAAAATACTTATTTTTATATTTTCTGATGTTGGTTCCAGGGGTACACGGGCAGCAGTGGTGTGGTCAGTGGAGGCCTAGTGGAAGGAGTGACCGCAGACAGGCATCGAAGGCCTAAAATAATAACACATGGCTGTAGGCAATTTTAAATTGGTTACAGGGGTACACGGGCAGCAGTGGTGTGGTCAGTGGAGGCCTAGTGGAAGGAGTGACCGCAGACAGGCATCGAAGGCCTAAAATAATAACACATGGCTGTAGGCAATTTTAAATTGGTTCCAGGGGTACACGGGCAGCAGTGGTATGGTCAGTGGAGGCCTAGTGGAAGGAGTGACCACAGACAGGCATCGAAGGCCTAAAATAATAACACATGGCTGTAGGCAATTTTAAATTGGTTACAGGGATACACGGGCAGCAGTGGTGTGGTCAGTGGAGGCCTAGTGGAAGGAGTGACCGCAGACAGGCATCGAAGGCCTAAAATAATAACACATGGCTGTAGGCAATTTTAAATTGGTTCCAGAGGTACACGGGCAGCAGTGGTGTGGTCAGTGGAGGCCTAGTGGAAGGAGTGACCGCAGACAGGCATCGAAGGCCTAAAATAATAACACATGGCTGTAGGCAATTTTAAATTGGTTCCAGGGGTACACGGGCAGCAGTGGTGTGGTCAGTGGAGGCCTAGTGGAAGGAGTAACCGCAGACAGGCATCGAAGGCCTAAAATAATAACACATGGCTGTAGGCAATTTTAAATTGGTTACAGGGGTACACGGGCAGCAGTGGTGTGGTCAGTGGAGGCCTAGTGGAAGGAGTAACCGCAGACAGGCATCGAAGGCCTAAAATAATAACACATGGCTGTAGGCAATTTTAAATTGGTTCCAGGGGTACACGGGCAGCAGTGGTGTGGTCAGTGGAGGCCTAGTGGAAGGAGTCACCGCAGACAGGCATCGAAGGCCTAAAATAATAACACATGGCTGTAGGCAATTTTAAATTGGTTACAGGGGTACACGGGCAGCAGTGGTGTGGTCAGTGGAGGCCTAGTGGAAGGAGTAACCGCAGACAGGCATCGAAGGCCTAAAATAATAACACATGGCTGTAGGCAATTTTAAATTGGTTCCAGGGGTACACGGGCAGCAGTGGTGTGGTCAGTGGAGGCCTAGTGGAAGGAGTCACCGCAGACAGGCATCGAAGGCCTAAAATAATAACACATGGCTGTAGGCAATTTTAAATTGGTTACAGGGGTACACGGGCAGCAGTGGTGTGGTCAGTGGAGGCCTAGTGGAAGGAGTAACCGCAGACAGGCATCGAAGGCCTAAAATAATAACACATGGCTGTAGGCAATTTTAAATTGGTTCCAGGGGTACACGGGCAGCAGTGGTGTGGTCAGTGGAGGCCTAGTGGAAGGAGTGACCGCAGACAGGCATCGAAGGCCTAAAATAATAACACATGGCTGTAGGCAATTTTAAATTGGTTCCAGGGGTACACGGGCAGCAGTGGTGTGGTCAGTGGAGGCCTAGTGGAAGGAGTGACCACAGACAGGCATCGAAGGCCTAAAATAATAACACATGGCTGTAGGCAATTTTAAATTGGTTCCAGGGGTACACGGGCAGCAGTGGTGTGGTCAGTGGAGGCCTAGTGGAAGGAGTGACCGCAGACAGGCATCGAAGGCCTAAAATAATAACACATGGCTGTAGGCAATTTTAAATTGGTTCCAGGGGTACACGGGCAGCAGTGGTGTGGTCAGTGGAGGCCTAGTGGAAGGAGTGACCGCAGACAGGCATCGAAGGCCTAAAATAATAACACATGGCTGTAGGCAATTTTAAATTGGTTCCAGGGGTACACGGGCAGCAGTGGTGTGGTCAGTGGAGGCCTAGTGGAAGGAGTGACCGCAGACAGGCATCGAAGGCCTAAAATAATAACACATGGCTGTAGGCAATTTTAAATTGGTTCCAGGGGTACACGGGCAGCAGTGGTGTGGTCAGTGGAGGCCTAGTGGAAGGAGTCACCGCAGACAGGCATCGAAGGCCTAAAATAATAACACATGGCTGTAGGCAATTTTAAATTGGTTACAGGGGTACACGGGCAGCGGTGGTGTGGTCAGTGGAGGCCTAGTGGAAGGAGTGACCGCAGACAGGCATCGAAGGCCTAAAATAATAACACATGGCTGCAGGCAATTTTAAATTGGTTCCAGGGGTACACGGGCAGCAGTGGTGTGGTCAGTGGAGGCCTAGTGGAAGGAGTCACCGCAGACAGGCATCGAAGGCCTAAAATAATAACACATGGCTGTAGGCAATTTTAAATTGGTTACAGGGGTACACGGGCAGCAGTGGTGTGGTCAGTGGAGGCCTAGTGGAAGGAGTGACCACAGACAGGCATCGAAGGCCTAACATAACAAAAATGTCAATACAATGGTATTGTCAGTGGCAGGCATTGAAGGATGTCAGCGCATAGACTAAACATTGGTGGAGCTGTGAGATAATTTTGCAAGTGGTAGAGCACTGTTTGAGCTGGGGTGGGGGGAAACTGTCTTGTGGCCGGCGGTACAGGCCCAGGGCCCCTCATATTACAACGGTGTGTCTGACGTTGGGTGCGCACCACCACCGCCAGAGACACTTTATTGTACTAGGAGGGACCCAGTGGCAGTGCCGTCGACCAAAAGCGGGCTCACCCACCTCTTCAAACAAACTGCACTCTCACGGGTGCTGTCGCCAAGTGTCGATACCACGGCCCCGTGTGGGGAGTTTGGCCATTTAGTGAGGTGTAAACATGTCGTATGCTGGACAATCAGGTGCAGAAAATTACGAGATTGGAAAAGGCATTCAGAATAGTCCACAGGCAAGACCTTTTCATAGGAAAGCTAGGTGTCAGCCGGGCAAGGTGGGGCAAAAGATTTCGAAATCCAGTTGTGGTTCATTTTAATGAAGGTTAGATCATCTACATTTTGGGTAGCCAGACGAGTCCTTTTTTCTGTTAGTATTGAACCTGCAGCACTGAATACTCTGTCTGATAGGACACTAGCTGCCGGGCAAGCAAGCTCCTGCAATGCATATTCTGCCAATTCTGGCCAGGTGTCTAATTTTGATGCCCAGTAATCAAATGGGAATGACGGTTGAGGGAGAACATCGATAAGGGATGAAAAATAGTTTGTAACCATACTGGACAAATGTTGTCTCCTGTCACTTTGAATTGATGTTGCAGTACCTGTCCTGTCTGCGGTCATAGCAAAATCACTCCACAACCTGGTCAGAAAACCCCTCTGGCCAACGCCACTTCTGATTTCTGCCCCTCTAACTCCTCTGGTCTGCTGGCCCCTGCAGCTCGTGTGAGAACGATCACGGGCGCTGTGTGCAGGGAATGCCAGAAGCAAACGGTCAACAAGAGTTGATTGTTTGGTTGCTAATATTAGTTCCAAGTTCTCATGTGGCATTATATTTTGCAATTTGCCTTTATAGCGAGGATCAAGGAGGCAGGCCAACCAGTAATCGTCATCATTCATCATTTTAGTTATGCGTGTGTCCCTTTTGAGGATACGTAAGGCATAATCCGCCATGTGGGCCAAAGTTCCAGTTCTCAAATCTGCGGTTGTGCTTGGTTGAGGGGCAGTTTCAGGCAAATCCACGTCACTTGTGTCCCTCAAAAAACCAGAACCCGGCCTTGCCGCGCCACCAATTTCCAGTGGCCCCGGAAAAGCTTCCTCATTAAAAATATAATCATCCCCATCATCCTCCTCGTCCTCCTCCTCCTCTTCGCCCGCTACCTCGTCCTGTACACTGCCCTGGCCAGACAATGGCTGACTGTCATCAAGGCTTTCCTCTTCCTCAGCTGCAGACGCCTGATCCTTTATGTGCGTCAAACTTTGCATCAGCAGACGCATTAGGGGGATGCTCATGCTTATTATGGCGTTGTCTGCACTAACCAGCCGTGTGCATTCCTCAAAACACTGAAGGACTTGACACATGTCTTGAATCTTCGACCACTGCACACCTGACAACTCCATGTCTGCCATCCTACTGCCTGCCCGTGTATGTGTATCCTCCCACAAAAACATAACAGCCCACCTCTGTTCACACAGTCTCTGAAGCATGTGCAGTGTTGAGTTCCACCTTGTTGCAACGTCTATGATTAGGCGATGCTGGGGAAGGTTCAAAGAACGCTGATAGGTCTGCATACGGCTGGAGTGTACGGGCGAACGGCGGATATGTGAGCAAAGTCCACGCACTTTGAGGAGCAGGTCGGATAACCCCGGATAACTTTTCAGGAAGCACTGCACCACCAGGTTTAAGGTGTGAGCCAGGCAAGGAATGTGTTTCAGTTGGGAAAGGGAGATGGCAGCCATGAAATTCCTTCCGTTATCACTCACTACCTTGCCTGCCTCAAGATCTACAGTGCCCAGCCACGACTGTGTTTCTTTCTGCAAGAACTCGGACAGAACTTCCGCGGTGTGTCTGTTGTCGCCCAAACACTTCATAGCCAATACAGCCTGCTGACGTTTGCCAGTAGCTGCCCCATAATGGGAGACCTGGTGTGCAACAGTGGCAGCTGCGGATGGAGTGGTTGTGCGACTGCGGTCTGTGGACGAGCTCTCGCTTCTGCAGGAGGATGAAGAGGAGGAGGAGGGGGTGCGAACGGCTACAGCCAATTGTTTCCTAGACCGTGGGCTAGGCAGAACTGTCCCAAACTTGCTGTCTCCTGTGGACCCTGCATCCACCACATTTACCCAGTGTGCCGTGATGGACAAGTAACGTCCCTGGCCATGCCTACTGGTCCATGCATCTGTTGTCAGGTGCACCTTTGTGCTCACAGATTGCCTGAGTGCATGGACGATGCACTCTTTAACATGCTGGTGGAGGGCTGGGATGGCTTTTCTGGAAAAAAAGTGTCGACTGGGTAGCTCGTAGCGTGGTACAGTGTAGTCCATCAGGGCTTTGAAAGCTTTGCTTTCAACTAACCGGTAGGGCATCATCTCTAACGAGATTAGTCTAGCTATGTGTGCGTTCAAACCCTGTGTACGCGGATGCGAGGCTAAGTACTTCCTTTTTCTAACCATAGTCTCATGTAGGGTGAGCTGGACTGGAGAGCTGGAGATCGTGGAACTAGCGGGGGTGCCGGTGGACATGGCAGACTGAGAGACGGTGGGAGATGGTATTGTTACCACCGGTGCCCTAGATGCAGTGTTTCCTACTACGAAACTGGTGATTCCCTGACCCTGACGGCTTTGGCCTGGCAAAGAAACCTGCACAGATACTGGAAAATGGTGGCCCTACACTGCCGGAAGGGATGTTGCGTTGCTGACTAGCTTCATTGGCCGAGGGTGCTACAACCTTAAGGGACGTTTGGTAGTTAGTCCAGGCTTGCAAATGCATGGTGGTTAAATGTCTATGCATGCAACTTGTATTGAGACTTTTCAGATTCTGTCCTCTGCTTAAGGTAGTTGAACATTTTTGACAGATGACTTTGCGCTGATCAATTGGATGTTGTTTAAAAAAATGCCAGACTGCACTCTTTCTAGCATCGGATACCTTTTCAGGCATTGCAGACTGAGCTTTAACCGGATGGCCACGCTGTCCTCCAACAGGTTTTAGCTTTGCCACGCGTTTTGGGCAAGATACGGGCCCGGCAGATGGAACCTGTTGCGATGTTGATGCCTGCTGCGGCCCCTCCTCCTCCGCTTCAGAACTGCTGCCGCCTGCACCCTGTTCCCCCAATGGCTGCCAATCGGGGTCAAGAACTGGGTCATCTATTACCTCTTCTTGTAGCTCGTGTGCAACTTCGTCTGTGTCACCGTGTCGGTCGGTGGTATAGCGTTCGTGATGGGGCAACATAGTCTCATCAGGGTCTGATTCTTGATCAGCACCCTGCGAGGGCAATGTTGTGGTCTGAGTCAAAGGACCAGCATAGTAGTCTGGCTGTGGCTGTGCATCAGTGCACTCCATGTCAGATTCAACTTGTAATGGGCATGGACTGTTAACTGCTTCACTTTCTAAGCCAGGGACGGTATGTGTAAAGAGCTCCATGGAGTAACCCGTTGTGTCGCCTGCTGCATTCTTCTCTGTTGTTGTTTTTGCTGAAGAGGACAAGGAACTGACTTGTCCCTGACCGTGAACATCCACTAACGACGCGCTGCTTTGACATTTACCAGTTTCACGAGAGGAGGCAAAAGAGCTAGAGGCTGAGTCAGCAAGATAAGCCAAAACTTGCTCTTGCTGCTCCGGCTTTAAAAGCGGTTTTCCTATTCCCAGAAAAGGGAGCGTTCGAGGCCTTGTGTAGCCAGACGACGAACCTGGCTCCACAGCTCCAGACTTAGGTGCAATATTTTTTTTCCCACGACCAGCTGATGCTCCACCACTACCACTACCCTCATTACCAGCTGACAATGAACGCCCCCGGCCACGACCTCTTCCACCATACTTCCTCATTGTTTTAAAAACGTAAACAAACTAACGGTATTTGTTGCTGTCACACAAATTACACGGTGAGCTATAACTTCAGTATGATTTAGCTACCCCTTTACAGGTGAGTGAGACCACAACGAAAATCAGGCACAATGTTACACACTCTGTTGTTGGTGGCAACAAATGAGAGAGATGCCACACACGCAGGACTGTCACTGAAGCACAAATGTAAATATTAATCTCCCACTGATTTGATTTTTTTTTTTTTTTCAGGGAGACTTTAGGAAAAAAAAAATAGAATAAAATGATTTTTTCAGGAAGAATTTAGAAACCAAAGAAAATAAAATGATTTTTTCAGGGAGAATTTAGAAAACAAATAAAACAAAAAAAGGCTTTCTATGGCCCACTGAGTGAGAGATGACGCACACAGGAGTCAGGAGTGGCACACAAGCCCAGAGGCCAATATTTATCTCCCACTGATTGATGTAGTGATTTTTTCAGGTAGATTTTGGAACCCAAATCAAGCTAAAAAAAATAATAGGCTTGTGTAGCCAGACGACGAACCTGGCTCCACAGCTCCAGACTTAGGTGCAATATTTTTTTTCCCACGACCAGCTGATGCTCCACCACTACCACTACCCTCATTACCAGCTGACAATGAACGCCCCCGGCCACGACCTCTTCCACCATACTTCCTCATTGTTTTAAAAACGTAAACAAACTAACGGCATTTGTTGCTGTCACACAAATTACACGGTGAGCTATAACTTCAGTATGATTTAGCTACCCCTTTACAGGTGAGTGAGACCACAACGAAAATCAGGCACAATGTTACACACTCTGTTGTTGGTGGCAACAAATGAGAGAGATGCCACACACGCAGGACTGTCACTGAAGCACAAATGTAAATATTAATCTCCCACTGATTTGATTTTTTTTTTTTTTTCAGGGAGACTTTAGGAAAAAAAAAATAGAATAAAATGATTTTTTCAGGAAGAATTTAGAAACCAAAGAAAATAAAATGATTTTTTCAGGGAGAATTTAGAAAACAAATAAAACAAAAAAAGGCTTTCTATGGCCCACTGAGTGAGAGATGACGCACACAGGAGTCAGGAGTGGCACACAAGCCCAGAGGCCAATATTTATCTCCCACTGATTGATGTAGTGATTTTTTCAGGTAGATTTTGGAACCCAAATCAAGCTAAAAAAAATAATAGGCTTTCTATGGCCCACAATTGGAGAGAGAGAGAGAGATGGCACACCCAGGAGTCAAGACTGGCACACAAGCAGAAAATGCAATATTAATCTCCCACTGATTTGTTTTTTTTTTTTTTTTTTTCAGGGAGACTTTAGGAAAAAAAAATAGAATAAAATGATTTTTTCAGGAAGAATTTAGAAACCAAATAAAATAAAATGATTTTTTCAGGGAGAATTTAGAAAACAAATAAAACAAAAAAAGGCTTTCTATGGCCCACTGAGTGAGAGATGACGCACACAGGAGTCAGGAGTGGCACACAAGCCCAGAGGCCAATATTTATCTCCCACTTTTTTTTTTTTGTTCCAGGGAAAATTTATAAACCCAATAAAAAAAATAATAAATAGGCTTTCTATGGCCCACTATCTGAGAGACAGAGAGAGATGGCACGCTTAGGACTGGCACACAAGCCCAAAGGCCAATATTAATCTCCCTTTTTTTTTTAAGGGAGAATTTATAAAACCAAAAAAAAATAAATAAATAGGCTTTCTATGGCCCACTATTTGTGAGAGAGATGGCACGCTCAGGACTGGCACACAAGCCCAGAGGCCAATATTAATCTCCCACTTTTTTTTTTTTTTCCAGGGAAAATTTATAAACCCAATAAAAAAAAGAAAAATAAATAGGCTTTCTATGGCCCACTATCTGAGAGAGAGAGATGGCACGCTTAGGACTGGCACACAAGCCCAAAGGCCAATATTAATCTCCCACTGATTGATTTATTGATTTTTTCAGGTAGAATTTAGAACCCAGATAAAGCAAAAAAAAAAAAAAAATGGCCTTTCTATGGCCCACTGAGTGAGTGATGATGCACACAGGAGTCAGGAGTGGCACACAAGCCCTGAGGCCAATATTTTTCTCCCACTGATTGATGTAGTGATTTTTTCAGGTAGATTTTAGAACTAAAATCAAGCAAAAAAATAAATAGGCTTTCTATGGCCCACTGAGTGAGAGATGACACAGACAGGGATGGCACTCTAGCAGAAATGTCAATCTTAATCTCCCACAACAACAAGAAAAAAAAACAGGGAGTGTCCTTCAATTACTATCTCCCTGCAGTAATCTCAGCCAGGTATGGCAGGCAGCAATAAGGAGTGGACTGATGCACAAATTAAATAAAAAGTGTGTACAAACCAAAAAGATAGCTCTGCAGAAAGGAAGGAACAAGAGGATTTGTGCTTTGAAAAAAGCAGTTGGTTTGCACAGCGGCGTACACACAGCAATGCAGCTATCAGGGAGCCTTCTAGGGCAGCCCAATGAGCTACAGCGCTGAGGGGGAAAAAAAAAAAAATGTAGCTTCCACTGTCCCTGCACACCGAAGGTGGTGTTGGGCAGTGGAAATCGCTACAGCACAAGCGGTTTGGTGGTTAATGGACCCTGCCTAACGCTATCCCTGCTTCTGACGAAGCCGCAGCAACCTCTCCCTAAGCTCAGATCAGCAGCAGTAACATGGCGGTCGGCGGGAACTCCCCTTTATAGCCCCTGTGACGCCGCAGACAGCAAGCCAATCACTGCAATGCCCTTCTCTAAGATGGTGGGGACCAGGACCTATGTCATCAAGCTGCCCACACTCTGCGTTTACCTTCATTGGCTGAGAAATGGCGCTTTTCGCGTCATTGAAACGCGACTTTGGCGCGAAAGTCGCGTACCGCATGGCCGACCCCGCACAGGGGTCGGATCGGGTTTCATGAAACCCGACTTTGCCAAAAGTCGGCGACTTTTGAAAATGAACGACCCGTTTCGCTCAACCCTACTAGACAGTACTACTGATACTGAGAAACATACTCTCAGGGTACAAAAGCATGAAACAGCTCTCAAAACAGGGCTTATTTTTGGAATAGCATTGTGAAAAGCCATTGCTTTTTCACTTTGAAAAAAGTACTCTTTTTTTACACAATCTTGCCTTGCGCAGGCGTGTACTACGGAGGACAGAGAATGAACTTCAATCCAATATTGAGGCCAGCAAGCAGCCAGCGGGTAAGGAAAGGGTGAATCAAACACCCGAAAACTCCACCCATATGACCGAAAACCGGTCCCGCCAAATTCAGGTGACAGGTTCCCTTTAAAAAGATCTGCTCATCTCTAGTACTGACACTTAGTCTTTTTCAAACTAGTCTTTTTTGCCTCATTTTTTCCACAATCGCCTAAATTGTTTGCACTGTACTGTGTATACACAGTGTATAATTAGGATAATGTAAAAAATGTGTTAAATTTCAGAAAAAAATAGTTTTATTAAATATAAAATTTCAAATGCTTTGAATATCCCACGATCTACATTATATATTATCATCAAAAGATTCAGAGATATTGGAGAAATCTATGTGCACAAGAGATGGTCGATATTTGTTGCTTGTGATATACAGGCTATGAGGTGGCACTGCATTAAAACAAGCATGATTTAATAGTGCAAATCACTGCATGGACTCAGGAATACTTGCAGAAATAATTGTGAACACAGTTTTTCGTGCCATCCAAGAATGCATGCTAAAGCTCTATCATCCAAAGAAGAAGCCTTATGCCAACAATCTAGAAATGCTGCCATCTTCTCAGGTCCAAAGCTCATTTGAAATAGACTGATGCAAAATGCAAGACTGCTCTATGCTCAGAATAATCAAAATGTGAATGTTTCCTCCTGTCCATCCTGTGAGAGAAAGAGGGAGAGCCACAGTTGCCCCCCCCTATATAAGCCCCACCCTCCTCACAGTAATACACCAGGCACAAACATCTAAACTTCCTCTTAAAGCAACAACTCTCTTGTTTAAAATCTACACCGCAATACAAACAAAAGCTGCAGGAGTTCTCAGTCCCCTCATCCCCAAGTCATGTCCACCACCGTCTACTCTCCGGTGGTTTCTGGACTCTTACAGCCACAATTGTGAATATCTGAAAATGAAAAGTTACCCAAATTGAAAGTTTGTTCCAAATTTTCAAATGAACAGAAGTGACCTTCCACAATTAATTAATGCAAGTACTTAAATCGCTTCCTTTTTCATTTCCCAAAGCCTCCCAAATTTTGCATTTCCCCCAAACAGCGGTTATTCCAAATAGGAGTATATTTAGAGTATGCTCCCATTCCCAACCATTTCTTACATGACCACCACATTTTATGAATGAATTAGAGTCAGAAAACCCCTTGACTTTAAACTTAACTGTCTCTAAAGTATGTATCAGATTCCCACTCCCTTTCAGAAATGTTAGTAGAAATGTTAGAACTACGACCCATGCCCATTCAATACCATTCAAAGCCCACCCTCTAAAATGCTGGAACTGAAAGGCTAGAAAGTATCCCCCAGGTGTGCGGTGGTGCTAATCCCCTCAGATTATTAGGCAGCTGCAACTTTTTCAGCTTTATCCTAGGTATTCCCTCCTCCAGACCAAATCTCTGAAAATATTGTGCATCTTTTTAAACTAGTATTTAGGAATACACGTAGGAGAATTATGTAGTATATAAAGAATGCTAGCCATAAGGCACATTTTAACAAGATTTGTCCTCGCCAGAGCCGATAATGGTAATTTCTCTGAAGCGTTCACTTTATGCCTGGATATGTTTAATGGTGGACAGAGATTCAAAGGGATATAGACTGTCAGGACTTGAACCCAGCAACTCTTGTGAACAGGAGGCAGCTCTTCCCTCTGAGCTTTTCAGCTAGCTGGACAATTCCGTGCTAACCCAAATACTTGTACCTGGATTGTGTCTGTTTGGTTCCACCCTAATTGAACACCCTATTTAAACATGGCATTGCACTCCTTCCTTGCCAGATTGAGCTACCAGCCTGTAGTCAAGTTTCCTTTCACCTGCTGCTTATCCTCAAGCTTCTACTGCTGCTCCGTGTACCGACCCCTGGCTCTCCCTGACTATGCTACGTGCTGCCCCTAGTAGTTGCAATACCACTACTCCAACCCAGGTCAGCCCATAATAGACTTTTGTCTCTTTTTGTGATGAGGGGCAGTACCTCGAAACACAGTGTCTGCAAATTGAGATTCTGGTTTGGCTATTTTCCTAAGTCATGTGACAAGGCTCGTTAAAGGGTCAACATTGATTGTAGGATTGCTACCTTCCAATAGGTGGCACTAGAGTTCTAGTTCTCTTCCTCTCTGTAGAGACAATTTGCAGAATTAGCATATTTTCCAGAGGAGCATTGCGGCTTTAAGTCTCCTCATCTCGGCATGCTTAACATGTCGATCCCAGCAACGAGAAGCAATACTTCTTGGATAACGGTCGGACGTCTCTCACACAGCCAAACCAGATCTCTGCTTTGCATTGATGAGGGGCAGTTCCCCGAAACACAGCGTCTGCAAATTGAGATTCTGGTTTGGCTATTATCCTAAGTCATGTGACAAGGCTCGTTAAAGGGTTAACATTGACTTGTAGGATTGCTATCTTCCAATAGGTGGCACTAGAGTTCTAGTTCTCTTCCTCTCTGAAGAGACAATTTGCATAATTAGCATATTTCCCAGAGGAGCATTGCGGCTTTAAGTCTTCTCATCTCGGCATGCTTAGCATGTCGATCTCTGCAGGGAGAAACAATATTTCTTGGGTAACAAAAATTACAAGATATTTAAATTTTGTAACTATTGGAATATTTAAGAAACTCTCTGTTCCAGGGGTATCAATCCTCTCGAGAGGCAGTAAAGTAGACTTTGATGAATTATAGTTAATATAAAGAGCGACCCTTTCTTCTTTATTTCTATATTTAAAACGATGCAGCCCAGGGTGTTGTCTAATCATACAGATTAGGGCTCAATTTTCAGGACAAAAGGTAAAGAAGAAAAACAATGGGCAGCCCTGTCTTGTTTCACTGCATAGCTTTAAATTTGCAGAGATATGTCCATTTACTCTTATTTTAGCATTTGGAGCTTTGTATAGTAGCATTGCCCATTTAACAAAATTAGGGCCAAACTCCATTTTCTTTAGCACTGCCCAAAAGTAACCCCACTCCACACTATCAAAAATCTTTAGCGGCGTCTAAGGATAAGATCGCTTTTGAATTAGGACCCACTTGTGCCTTTTGCAGATTTTAAAATAGCCTACTTGGGTTTATAGCAGTTGACTTAGAGGGTATAAACCTTGCCTAGTCACGATGAATTACTGATTCAATCACTGTGCTCAGACAGGAAGCAAGTTTTTAGCCAGGATTTTAATATCTGATGTCAATAATGATATCGTCCTGTACAATTCGGGTAACCCTTATCTTTCCATTCTTTGTGCAGAACAACAATCACAACCTTATAAAGTAAGTTCTGGAGTGTACCAGATTAAAAGGCATTATTAAGAATTTCCAAATAATGCGGCAATAGTTGTCCATCAAAATACTTAAATGTTTCTATTGGAAGGCCGTTTACTCCAGGAACCTTATCATTAGACATTTTCCCTACAGTCTGTTGAACTTCTTCCAAGGAATTTGGATGATCTAAAAAATGCCTGTATTTATCCTCTAAGGATTGGAGGATTATCCCAGACAGAAAACCCATTAAGTTCTCCTGAGTGTAATTAACCCTAGATGAGTACAAATTAGAATAAACGCTAGACAGGTCTTCTAGTATTTAAGTGGTCTTAGAAAATAGATTGCCTTTTACATATCTAAGCTGATATATGGTATCATTTTCTTTTTGGGCCTACCCCATCTTTGCAAGAAACCGACCAGTAGTCTCTGCATCCTTATAAAATGCAATTGAATGCAAGCTGAACTCCATCCAGGATCTGTGCATCAAAACAACGTCTCTTCTCATATGCTTCTCTTCTAATCCCATAATTGCCTGATTTACATTTATTACATATTCAAAAATTGCATGCTTTTTTGAATTATCCTCCTAAATTCTTATGTACCAAAAGATTAAATTATCTTTTATCTCCATTTTTTACAATAAAGATAATAAGAGCAGCCCATACACCACTGTATAGTTCAGAAGTGTAACTTTCAAAGCAGTCCATAGATTAGCAGGTTTACATACAGTATAAGATAGGCCATTCCCCCAATCCAAACCCCCCAACCAGTGTATTCCTACCCTTACCAGTACAAATCAGAACATTCGGTAAAGAGTGAGGGAAAATATTTGCGTTGCCGCTATTTGAGCACTTTGGCTATGATAATGGTGGTGTATGATGAGTGTGAGGCACGTGTTTGATGAGGGTAGGAGGTAGGGAGAGCTCAGAGGAGTGGCGTGCTTGTAAACTTTTTTTCCTTCTAATTTTATGTGTGCACATTGCGGCTAGCCAATCAGGGACAGGAAACATCCACAATGTCCTGACAAAATGGCTTGTGTCATTGGCTGTTGAAATCACATCTCCCTCTCCATATAGAGAGCATCTTGCTTTAGTGCCAGTTTGACACTGTAACAGCACAGAGAGGTTGCTCCTGACACTTGGACTGTTTCCTGAAAGATTTTAACTTGTTTCTCAGTCAGATAGTTTAGATAGCTAGCTTCCTGTGTGACTGTGAAATCGACCTTTTAGCAGTTTTTTTTGTGCCATTACTGAGGTCCACAGACAAAGACAGCATGGCACATTTCATAGAAGTGTGTTGTGCACTGCTTCTATTTTGCTCTTTGCATGAGTAGACCTTTCTAAATTTTATTTTTTCATTTTCTAAATGTGATACAGCAAGGCATATGTCACCTTGTCATTTAGTGGTGTAGTGATATTGTTCTGTGATTTGAGCTGTTGGCCAGGAAAATGATTTCTTTTGGCAGTTGCTACCATGATTCAGCATGCCACATCTTCCCTTGCTATTTAGTGTTGGTGAAATTTAGCTGTCTTCATAGCTCATGCAGATTATAAAGCAAAATCATTTTCGGTTGCTAAACATGATACAGCCCACCATATCTCACCTTGTCATTTAGTGGCGGTGAAACTATTGTGTGTGCAGAGTATTAGTATTACCTTTCCCTAGGCCATTGGAAATGTGAAGAGACCGTGTAGGCGATGTGTTATACAGGCCTCATCAACACACAAAAAAAATATTCTGATACTAACGTCATACAGTGGGGTAGATTTCACTTTTGAAATTGCTTGGAGCATCTACTCCATGTTATACAGCTGACTCAATGAAGCCAACCAATACCAAATTCATTAAAATATAACATTTATTTAATAAACTATTAAAAAGATCCAAAAGACCACATAAATAGTTTTCACAAACATGTACCCCAAATCAAAGAGGAACACCCGGTCAAGACCCTAAACATAAAGTTCCTGTGGTATAATATGCTTAGGGAAAAGAAGAAATAACTATGCACACCTATCATAAATATATGAAAGGATGTTAGGATACACAGTAATAAATACTAAATTACAAGGACCAGGAACAATGTAAAAAGTTAAAAAAAAAAAAAAAACAAGAAACACACTGGCGCTACAGGAAAATTATTATTTTCTTTTTGAAGCTACTGATATCCAGACAAGCACTGTGCCAGCTGTGCCAGAGTCAAGGAAATCATATATCGAAAAGAAATAGATATCGCACTACAGTTATGGTCCAAAGACAACTATTATTCCAAAGAATCACCTTTAAACTATTTATCTCAATAATGCTACTGCCTTATCATATAATGGATAATCACATGGGAACTGTGAGTACTGATAATATGCAATAAGGGGGTGATAATCCCACTATATACTCTAAAGACTGTAAATACCAAATAATATTGTTTGCTATCAGTATGTAATAGACCAACAGCAGCTCACTATAAACGTTCCTATTGAATTAGCATAAAATATATGCACTTGCCTACATTGGCAGCGTCTCTCAAATCTCTCATAAAAGTATCCGAATCAAGGCCGATTTCTTCCCCAATTTGCATTAGTTAGGTGTTCGGTCTTTGAGCGTTCTTTCACAAGCGTGGGTAGTAGACAGGTTGGCATTCTGATATTTGTATGTTTGGTGCCTGCCGTACAGAGCCAGGAATGCCCTGGCCGGCGTCGTCGCTGGATGCTTGGGGAAAAAAAACAGGGTAAAAGGGTGGCCGCTAATGGTCGCTTCAGCGTGTGACGTCACTCAGCTACGGAGCCTCGCTGGGGCAAATACAGTCAACCAATGCGTTTCGAAAGATCGCGTCCTTCTTCCTCAGGGTTACCGCCCCCTCTTGTCCTTCTCAAGATATAGATGCACCAAGCGCCCTATCCCACCCTATTAACACCTTATATGCCAAATTTCTTGCATAATGATAGTGTGTATCTTGTTATTCGAATGTGTCCATGAAGCCTGATTAGATCATATATCTATTTAGCTGACATTGTGCAAGTATAGAGAATAATAATAGATGTTAATTGTATATTTCCAACCATAAGCAAAAAATGAGAAAAACATTTTTTACATCTAATTTATGCAAACAGTTAAAAACAAACTATTTTATTTTAAACTTGACCACAAATTTAAAATTATAAATAAATGTGTGTATGTCTAAAATTTGGATCCATATTACTCTAGGTAATTGTTACTTAGTGAGCAGCATGTATATGCCTGCCCACTAACCCACCTTTAACGGTGTATAAAGTTACCAGCCTAATTAAAATGTTACATGATTAAAACCTAAATTACAGCATTTACAGTGCAGACCATCGGTAGCACTTCATAAATACTAGATATAAATATCCCAAAAGAGTAAATGGAAGCTAAATGAGTACATACAAAAAACTAAAAAAATAAATTAAAATATATTTTAATCAAAGCTTAATTAAAATGCATAAAGTCCAAGTTCTTGATTTAGGCCCTTAGGGGCCAAACTATCTAAAATAAAAATCCTCTGGGATTCTATTCGTGACATCTGTTTAAGAAAGTTGCCACCCCTTTGGTTCTGTCGAACAACCTGAATGCCGTAGAAGTAAACATCTTTTAAAGACTGATTGTGCTTCTCTCTAAAGTGGCGTGATAGGGGTGACCTACCCAACCCTTTTGAATATTTTTGAAATGTTCTTTAATACGTTCCATAAGCCGACGTTTTGTGCAGCCTATGTGTAATCTTTTGCATGGACAGCAAATTAAATAGATAACTCCCACAGAAAAACAAAATATGTTTTCCTTTATGCTAAACTCACTAGCCCCATCTGAGTCATAAAATGTCAATTGTCCGATTTTCTTAAAAGCGGTGTGCATACAACCATAGCACCCCCCACACGGTAAAAAAACTTTTATCAATTGGTTGGGGGTTCCTTGACCTTAAAGCACTGCCTTGTTTTGCATTTTAGTTGTTGGGGCTACAAGGTTTCCCAAAGTTTGGCCACTTCTATAAACAAATCTAGGATGGGTTAGTAGAAGATCCCCTACTACTCTATCTCTCTGTAAGGCTGGCCAGTGTTTCCGAACAATATTTGTGAATTTTCCATAACCTGTGTGAAACTGTGTAATTATTGGTAAGTTTAAAACCTGTTTTTGTTGGCTTTGTGAATTGAAATTATTTATCTTTTTCCTGTTTAGTAACTCTTCCCTTGGAATTTCGCCTACATTCAATTGTGCTTTTTCCAATAGGGATCTAGAATACCCGTTTTCTAAAAACTGCTGAGTTAGGAAATTTGATTCCTTATTATATTCAGTTAAGGATAAACAGTTGCGCCTGATTCTGGTGTACTGGCCCTTTGGTATGTTCGTGAGCCATACCGGCAGATGGCAACTAGTAATATGAATGAAGCTGTTAGAGTCCACCTCCTTCCGGTGGCATTTGGTACATAGTTGGTCCTGTTCTATATAGATGTTAAGAACCAGAAAATTGACATTGGTAGTACTAGTGTTTGGTGTAAACTCCAAACTATAGCAGTTATCATTTAGGCCAGTGATGAAAATATCAAGATCTGTGTGGGAACCCTCCCAAATAAGCAAAATATCATCAATAAAGCGGCGCCAGGCCACAAGGCCTGGGCGTCGGCAACCGGCAACAGAAATATGGGACTCCTCCCACTTGGCCACATACAGATTGGCATAACTCGGGGCTAACCGAGTCCCCATAGCGGGCCCCCAAGTTTGAAGATAGTACTTCCCGTCATATATAAAGTAATTGTGTTGCAAAATGAACTTTATACAGTCCACAATAAAGTTGATTTGAGTTTCCTTATATATGCCTGAAGCTTGAAGAAAATGTCCGGCTGCTTCACAGCCTTTCTCCTGATTGATAACCGTGTAAAGTGACTTAATGTCTAAAATGCCCAATATATAGTTTTTTCTCCACTTTATTGTATTCAGTAGTTGTAGGGTATGCCTTGAATCTTTGAGATATGATGGTATGAGTGCCATACACTTCTGTAGGTGCTCATCTATGTATCGAGATAGATTAGCTGTCAGGCTATTAATGCCTGATATTATTGGTCACCTAACTAATGCAAATTGGGTAAGAAATCGGCCTTGATTCGGATACTTTTATGAGAGATTTGAGAGACGCTGCCAATGTAAGCAAGTGCATATATTTTATGCTAATTCAATAGGAACGTTTATAGTGAGCTGCTGTTGGTCTATTACACACTGATAGCAAACAATATTATTTGGTATTTACAGTCTTTAGAGTATATAGTGGGATTATCACCCCGTTATTGCATATTCTCAGTATTCACAGTTCCCATGTGCTTATCCATTATGTTATAAGGCAGTAGCATTATTGAGATAAATAGTTTAAAGATGATTCTTTGGAATAATAGTTGTCTTTGGACCATAATTGTAGCGCGATATCTATTTCTTTTCTAACAATGTAAAAGGTGCTAAACAGCATCCATATAACTAATCTGTCTGTAGTATAAAGACTGAACAGATCCCATAATCATAATCACAATACCTCCAGAAAGGTGAATATAGAATAGCCCATAGTATTACCTTTCCCTAGGCCATTGGAAATGTGAAGAGACCGTGTAGGCGATGTGTTATACAGGCCTCATCCACACACACAAAAAATTTCTTCTGTTACTGACATTCTACAGTAGGGGAGATCTCACTTTGAAATTGTTTGGAGCATCTACTCTATGTTATACAGACCTCATCTACAGCTAAAACAAAGTTTCTTCTATTTCTAATGTCATAAAGTAGGGTAGATCTCACTTTGAAATTGTTTAGAGCATTTGTCCAAGTTATGCAGGCTTCATCCACACACAAAAAAACATTCTGTTACTAACATCATACAGTAGGGTAGATCTCACTTTGAAATTGTTTGAAGCATCTAGTCTATGTTATACAGGCCTCATCCACACAAAAAATATTCTTCTGTTACTAACATCATACAGTAGGGTAGATCTCACTTTTAAATTGTTTGGAGCATTTACTCTACTTTATACAGGTCGATGCACACAATTCTTTTAGCTAGGACCCAGGGCAGGACAAAGTAGGGCCAAGCAGCATCCTGACCCTCCACACTCAACGTTAACCCCCTGTGGGGAGGTGATCCTGATGAGGCTCAGGTATTTGACTGAACTGTGCTGTCAGGGCAGGAAGAGAAGTTGGGTGACTCTCAGGGCAAGGAATGTGATAGCACAGAAGATGATGATGAGGTGGTAGATCCCAGTTGACGTGAACACAGAGACACTCAGCTGAGTAAATCTGAGAAGGTGGAGAAGTAGGAGGAAGACAAGGAGGCTACTTTACACCATACAGACACACAGTGATGCAGCCCCGACGAGCAATGCATCCTCAACCATAATTGTGGCTGTGGCCAGCATTGTTCCCGGGTCTACAGCTCGCAGGGGAACAAAGGGTTGCAAAGCCTGGGCCTTTTTTGATACCACAAATGATAAGCTATCTCAAGTAATGTGCCAACTTTGCAAATAAAAACTGAGTAGAGAGAAAAAGTTAAATAATTTGACTACCTACTACTTGTATGAACCTTCACATGCGCAACCAACATGTGCTACTCCGGGAATCCCACTGTGCTAAAATGCGGACCACTGGACCTCAGCAACCAGTTGCCCCATCTGAAGCATCTTCCTCCTCCTCTGTCATGTAAAAGATTGTTTCATCCTAAACATGACAAAGCTAAGAGGTTGAACTGCGCCATCTCCAATCTGTTGGCCACAAAAATGCTGCCTTTCTGCCTGGTAGATACAGGCAGTTTCCAAAAACTGATAACTGTCGCAGTCCCACAGTACCAGTTGCCCAGTTGCCATTACTTCTCTAATAAAGCTGTGCCTATGCTACACCAGCATGCCGCAGACAACATCACCCATTCCTTGACTAAATCTAAGTCTTCCAGGGTGCATTTCACCACACACACGTGGACGAGTAAGAATAGACAAGGACATTGTATCTCGCTGACTGGTATGTGGGAAAATGAAGGGAGGTATCACATATGCACTGATGAGCAAAAAGTGCTTAAAATCGAATCATTTATTTGAACAGACTTTTAGTCCGGTTAAAATAAATGACTGGATTTTAAACACTTTTTATCTCAGCAGCGCATATGTGATACCTTCCTTTGTTTTCCCGCATACAAGTGGTCGTCCTCTCGACCGGCATCTGCGCAGGAACTGTTACATGTCGTTTATGTATTGTGTTGTGAATTCTGTGGTCAAGCTCCCTCCTGTGGTCATGAGTGGTACTTCGGCTGGTTCTGTCTATGAGCTTCCTCTGGTGGTTGTGAGTGGGGCTGCGGCTTCTGAGTTCCCTTCCTCAGGTGACGAGGTTAAGTCGTTAGGTGCTGCTCTATTTAACTCCACCTAGTTCTTTGTTCCTGGCCTCCAGTCAATGTTCCAGTATTGGTCTTGCTCTCTCTCCTGGATCGTTCTTGTGGCCTGTCTGCCCTGCATAAGCTAAGTTCTGCTTGTGTTACTTTTGTTTGCTATTTTTTTCTGTCCAGCTTGCTATATTGGTTTGTCTTGCTTGCTGGAAGCTCTGGGACGCAGAGGGAGCACCTCCGTGCCGTTAGTCGGTGCGGAGGGTCTTTTTGCGCCCTCTGCGTGGTTGTTTGTAGGTTTTTGTGCTGGCCGCAAAGCTATCTTTCCTATCCTCGGTCTATTCAGTAAGTTGGGCCTCACTTTGCTAAAATCTATTTCATCTCTGTGTTTGTATTTTCATCTTTACTCACAGTCATTATATGTGGGGGGCTGCCTTTTCCTTTGGGGAATTTCTCTGAGGCAAGGTAGGCTTATTTTTCTATCTTCAGGGCTAGCTAGTTTCTCAGGCTGTGCCCGAGGCGCCTAGGTCTGGTCAGGAGCGCTCCACAGCTACCTCTAGTGTGGTGTGATAGGATTAGGGATTGCGGTCAGCAGAATTCCCACGTCTCAGAGCTCGTCCTATGTTATTAGTAACTATCAGGTCACTTTGTGTGCTCTTAATCACCAGGTCCATTGTGTTTCTGAATCACCAGTTCATAACAGTATTGCCATTAAGCAACTTAGCATGGTGAGTGTATCACTCTTTTCCTTGACATCCCATTGTCATTGGATAAGACCCTATTGCCTTTTGTTTCTTCCCAGTTTTATTTGTATCTCGCTGACTGGGCACTAGTGACTCTGGTGGCTGTGGGGGGCAGGCTGGGAAGGTCCTCCTCCACAAGTCTTGGAATCCCCCAAGGCTTGCAGGACAAACAGCTATATTTCACTCTTCCTCCACTTCTTCTGCATCCTCTTCTACCTCTTCTAGGGCCTCCACCTGCACCCTCAACCTCTGCCTTAATGAGACTCATGTTCCAGTCGTGCAGAGTGATTCCCCACCATCTCCGTACTGCGCAGCCAGGGCTCAACACAATCACGCAGTGTTAAAATTGATATGCCTTGGAGATCACAGACATACAGCTGAGGAGTTGTGGATAGCTCTCCAGGCCAAGTTTGAGGTATGGCTGTCTCCCTTTAACCTGCACCCAGGGAAAGTCGTGTCCGATAAAGGTGCAAACCTGGTGGCGGTCCTACGGTGAGGCAAGCTCACACACATGCCTTGCATGGCTGCTGTTCTCAACCTGGTGGTATATCATTTTCTCCACCACTGACCTTGCCTGGGTGAGCTGCTGCAGAAAGCTCACTTCTGCCATTTGCACTCCTCAGGTCATCGACTTGCATCGATACAGATGTCTTTGTCCGTGAGAGTTAACAGGTTGATATGCGATGTGCTGACACGGTGGAATTCCACTCTGCATATGCTGCAGCGATTGTAGCAGCAGTATCAAGTCCTGACACTTTATGTCATGTCGTATAGCCTGGGCCAATGTAGTATGGACATGACGCATATCATTTTTACAGAATGAGCACATATTAAGGACGTTTGAACCCTTTTGCACAGTTTTGAAACGGCTACTGACAATGCCATCATCAGTATCATTATTCCGGTCATCTATATGCTGGAGGAGACTTTGAATAGCCTGCGGGAGGAGGTGGTGGTACCAGAGGAAGAGGAGGAAGCAGAGAAGGATGCAGAAGGGATAAAATTGACTCTAAGTTCCAGACTGTCATCACACAGTCGTGTGCCAAGGGAGGGTGGATACTGCAATCGAGGGGGGATGGTGATAACAGACAAACTGTTATTGAAGATGCAAGATCTGAGGAACAAACGGAGGAGGAAGAGGTGATGGGTGACAAATTGTCATGAGATGAAGAAGATAATCATCCGTTCTCTGTTGTTCGTGGTTGGCAAGATAGTTATGATTCTAAATAATGCTGAATACTGTGTTGCCGTTCTGTTAGATCCATGGTATAAGACCAAATTTTGCCAGATGCTTCCCGCCATAGAAAGGGACCTGCGAATGCTGGAGTATCGAAATACGCTTTACACAACCTTAAGAGAGGTTTTCCCCAAGACAGCAGTGAGGCACACAGTGTGCATCTCAGCTCTAGACTTCCAACCTCCGGCATGTCAATTTGTCATCGCCAAAACATTAGCAGCAGCAGCGGCAGTAGTGTAAGTGGAAGAAACAAATTCTGTGGGTCACTTGACACATTTTTTAGACCAGCTTGTGCACCAGCACAGCAGAGTCCAAGTCTGACATGTGGTGAACAAATGTAGAGGATGGTGCAGTAGAATCTAGAGCTGAACATCAATACCATCAGGGAGGGTTTGTACCCTTTCACATTTTGGTCTTCAAAAATGGATGAGTGGCCTGAGCTCGCCTCTCATGCCTTGGATGTTTTATCAAGCCCGGCAGCCAGCAATCTCTCAAAACGTGTCTTCAGCGCTGCTTGTGGTGTTCTGAGGGATAAGCGCAATAGGCTGTCCCCTGATAGTGTAGACCACCTAACTTTCATCAAGATGAACAAGTCATAGATTTCCAAGAACTTTTGTATCCAATCACAGAAATTGTGAAATTTATGCCACTTCAGGGGTGGCAGGCCCTTATTTTTTGAAATGTGAACACTCCAGGTTGGGTGTCCACCTGCTGGGTTGGCTGTTGTGGAAAGATGTCGCTCCCCATTATACTATTTCTACTGTGGTGAAATTGGTGTCACTTTGTTGGTATCTGCCACTGATTTTTGGAAATGTGTACACTCCTGATTGGGTGTACATCTGCCGGATTGGCTGTAGTGTAAGAGGTGTCAGTCCCTATTATACTATTTCTATTGTGATGAAATATATGCACTTTGTTCGTGTCTGCCAATAATTTTTGACTCCTGGTTGGGTCTCCTTCATGTGTGTTGCCTTTAGCAGTAGACTTCCGAGACCAGCAGGCCTCCACTACCTTTGAGGCAATTATCCGTGTTACTATCCTTAGATTTTTCTGGCAATAGTAGTCTACTAAACTGATATTTGTGCCACCTGAGTGTGGTTGAGTTTGAAAGCAGGTTGAGCTGTTGTGTGTGATATCAGGGCTCCCAGCACAGGAGACCTTACTAATCCCTCACCCACCTAGTCTTAATTTGAAGCTCAATTCAAAGCTGTAAATGCTGGCCCAGACCCTGATACCTCATAGATGGCTGATTGCTGCTGTGCCATTCTAAAATTTGCACTGTGGGTGAATAGAGGCCACTAGCCTGGTGTCTGCGCCTCATTTGATATGTTTTGGCAGCTTTTGTGTCTGTTTGAAGGTGTTGTGTATGTGTTTGTTTTTGCCTCCTCCTGACTTTAATGGCATTCGGCTATGTTTGGTGAATATTCGATGCCTCTCTGCCCCAACATTTGAAACAATCAACCCTATTTAGAGGCACTATCTCAACTTGGAAAGCGGTGAGACAAAAATATAGTCTCTCTTTCAGAATTTCCAAATTTTTACCGCTGTGGGCAAACCACTTACCAATCTACCCCATAGATCTCAGATTTGATTGCCCAATTACATCATTATATGGCAGTTGAGCAAAGAGACGCACTTACAAATAAGGAGGCTCAAGCGGGCAAATTTCTTAAAAAGTGGAGGCAGTTTATTGGAAAACTTTGTAATACTGATGGAAGATATTAACTCCCTTCTCCTCCACTAAATTGTACCTTACCAAAAAATTAAAAATAACCTAGGCCCACTTCAATTACCCGAGGATTATTCTTAACTTGATTGGGGTTGAGCGTTTTTACTATTTGGAGGGGAGAAAGGCCAGATCGCTGGTTTGGCTGTGATAGGTGGTTTGGCCCCCCTCTTTCTCTTTCGCTCTCTCACCCCCCTCCTGTTGTTTTATTGTTCATTTTTATATTATTAATAATTCTCTTGGATATCTCATATAAATTATATAACATGGCTGAGATTACCTTTGCTACCTTTGATAGAGGACATTCTTAATCAATAACCTTGAATTTTGTCTAGCTGTGACTGTAAAAAAACTCTAAAGGCCCCTTCACATTAAGCGACGCTGCAGCGATACCGACAACGATCCGGATCGCTGCAGCGTCGCTGTTTGGTCGCTGGAGAGCTGTCACACAGACAGCTCTCCAGCGACCAACGATGCCGGTAACCAGGGTAAACATCGGGTAACTAAGCGCAGGGCCGCGCTTAGTAACCCGATGTTTACTCTGGTTACCATCCTAAAAGTAAAAAAAACAAACAGTACATACTTACCTAACGCTGTCTATCCTCCAGCGCTTTGCTCTGCTCTCCTCCTGTACTGTCTGTGTGAGCACAGCGGCTGGAAAGCAGAGCGGTGACGTCACCGCTGTGCTTTCCGGCTGACCGACGCTCACAGCCAGTGCAGGAGGAGTGCAGAGCACAGCGCTGGAGGACAGACGGCTGTAGGTAAGTATGTAGTGTTTGTTTTTTTTTACTTTTAGGATGGTAACCAGGGTAAACATCGGGTTACTAAGCGCGGCCCTGCGCTTAGTTACCCGATGTTTACCCTGGTTACCAGTGAAGACATCGCTGGATCGGTGTCACACACGCCGATCCAGCGATGTCAGCAGGAGTCCAGCGACGAAATAAAATTCTGGACTTTATTCAGCGACCAACGATCTCCCAGCAGGGGCCTGATCGTTGGTCGCTGTCACACATAACGATTTCATTAACGATATCGTTGGTACGTCACAAAATGCAACGATATCGTTAACAATATCGTTATGTGTGAAGGTACCTTAACAATTATACTGTCTTTATGCCATGATTCATGCTAATTAATTGGGTTTTTTTATGGTTGTTAATGAAAAATGTTCAATAAAAATGTATATTAGAAAAAAAAACAAAAAATCAGGATTTTTCTCTTACACCTTCTCAGGGACTCCTGACAGCCTGATATTATTCCGCCCCTGGCGATTTTCAAGATTATCAACTTTGGCTACTAGAGTGGCGATTGCTTGAATGTGGATGTGATTTCTCCAACTCACTGACTCTCCCCTCCACAACGGTGTCACACTAATCAATTTTTTGTACATTATGCCAGACTATGGATATGGCCTCTTGGATAAAGCCTACCTGGCCTGTTAGCATAGCCATTGTGGCATTGCATTTATTAATAGTGTTCAGAACATCAAATTGAAAAGTTTAGTCCCTCAAGGATCTTTCCTCCCTCTTAATCATCCATTGCAGATGCTGCAAACCTGGACCCTTTTGGGGACATCTCCTTGCTCCTCCACTTGTCTGTCACTGATCTCTGGACCTGTGTACTGTGGAGTGTCACTCTATAAGTGTATTGCTCCAGTCTGGTAGCAGCTTCTCTTCCTACATCATGCTGTCTCCGGCCACACAACTTACAAGTGCCGTCTTGGATTACTGATGATGCCGCACCATCCTCCCTGCCTATCTTCCTGCTTCTGATCATTTCACAACTACTGCTAAAAACAGTGCCTACAGGCTCCTGATGTGTTCATCCACTCAGTAATTGGCTTTCTGCCTGAAATTGCACCCCAGCATGGAGTTTGCCAGATGTATACAGTGGGAGCTGTCCATAGTTGTGTCCTCACTGCATGCCTGCAAGGACATGCCCTTTTGAGGGTGTTTTTGGTGCTAATTATTAGCAAAAACTTTGTGCACAATATGGAGAAAATGTTTTGTCAGGAAGTGTTGCATGGCAATGCACAATCCCGCACACCGGTGTCCATAATGTTGACACTCTCCAAAAACTTTGCTTTGAGATATAGTTCTGATCTTGACTCATCAACTGTTGGGTCCCCTGAATGAAGAGGTGTATTTTTGGCTTGCAGGACTGCCATTAGGAATTCCTGGGCCCCATACTGACAACATTTTTGGGCCCCCTTGAGACTCTGCCCAGGCTCCACACCAGCTCCGCCTCCCCCATCCCACCACCCACTCTTGGAAAATCTCAACTTCTCCAACATGTCTTCATCAATCTGATATGAACAATTCCCATCAAACACCAGATCACATTCATAACCAGCACCTTTTTTATGGCAAAAAGAATTTTTAAGCTGCCACCATGACACGGTAGACTCTTTTGGCCAGGCCCTACTCTACTCTAAACTATTAAATATAAATTTATTTTTATGTATTTTCCTTTAAGAGAATGAGTCACATACATTTCTTTTAAATGACCATTAATACCACATACCAGTGACATTATGCACAGGAGCTCTGTATATACAGTTAGGGCCAGAAATATTTGGACAGTGACACAAGTTTTGTTATTTTAGCTGTTTACAAAAACATGTTCAGAAATACAATTATATATATAATATGGGCTGAAAGTGCACACTCCCAGCTGCAATATGATAGTTTCCACATCCAAATCGGAGAAAGGGTTTAGGAATCATAGCTCTGTAATGCATAGCGTCCTCTTTTTCAAGGGACCAAAAGTAATTGGACAATGGACTCTAAGGGCTGCAATTAACTCTGAAGGCGTCTCCCTCGTTAACCTGTAATCAATGAAGTAGTTAAAAGGTCAGGGGTGGGTTCCAGGTGTGTGGTTTTGCATTTGGAAGCTGTTGCTGTGAGCAGACAACATGCGGTCAAAGGAACTCTCAATTGAGGTGAAGCAGAACATCCTGAGGCTGAAAAAAAAGAAAAAATCCATCAGAGAGATAGCAGACATGCTTGGAGTAGCAAAATCAACAGTTGGGTACATTCTGAGAAAAAAGGAATTGACTGGTGAGCTTGGGAACTCAAAAAGGCCTGGGCGTCCACGGATGACAACAGTGGTGGATGATCGCCGCATACTTAATTTGGTGAAGAAGAACCCGTTCACAACATCAACTGAAGTCCAGAACACTCTCAGTGAAGTAGGTGTATCTGTCTCTAAGTCAACAATAAAGAGAAGACTCCATGACAGTAAATACAAAGGGTTCATATCTAGATGCAAACCATTCATCAATACCAAAAATAGACAGGCCAGAGTTAAATTTGCAGAAAAACACCTCAAGAAGCCAGCTCAGTTCTGGAAAAGTATTCTATGGACAGATGAGACAAAGACCTGTACCAGAATGATGGGAAGAAAAAAGTTTGGAGAAGAAAGGGAACGGCACATGATCCAAGGCACACCACATCCTCTGTAAAACATGGTGGAGGCAACGTGATGGCATGGGCATGCATGGCTTTCAATGGCACTAGGTCACTTGTGTTTATTGATGACATAAGAGCAGACAAGAGTAGCCGGATGAATTCTGAAGTGTACCGGGATATACTTTCAGCCCAGATTCAGCCAAATGCTGCAAAGTTGATTGGACGGCGCTTCATAGTACAGATGGACAATGACCCCAAGCATACATCCAAAGCTACCCAGGAGTTCATGAGTGCCAAAAAGTGGAACATTCTGCAATGGCCAAGTCAATCTCCAGATCTAAACCCAATTGAGCATGCATTTCACTTGTTCAAATCCAGACTTAAGACGGAAAGACCCACAAACAAGCAAGACCTGAAGGCTGCGGCTGTAAAGGCCTGGCAAAGCATTAAGAAGGAGGAAACCCAGCGTTTGGTGATGTCCATGGGTTCCAGACTTAAGGCAGTGATTGCCTCCAAAGGATTTGCAACAAAATATTGAAAATAAAAATATTTTGTTTGGGTTATGTTTATTTGTCCAATTACTTTTGACCTCCTAAAATGTGGAGTGTTTGTAAAGAAATGTGTACAATTCCTACATTTTCTATCAGATATTTTTGTTCAACCCTTCAAATTAAACGTTACAATCTGCACTTGAATTCTGTTGTAGAGGTTTCATTTCAAATCCAATGTGGTGGCATGCAGAGCCCAACTCGCGAAAATTGTGTCACTGTCCAAATATTTCTGGCCCTAACTGTAGTATCAGTGTACAGGTAATACAGCGATCACCGGAGACATTGTACACAGGAGCTCTGTATATAGTGTCATTGACATTATACACATGAGCTCTGTATATACTGTCAGTGTACATGTAATACAGTGATCACCAGTGACATTATACACAGAAGGTCGGCAAACAGTGTTAGTGTACAGGTAATACAGTGATCACCAGTGACATTATACACAGGAGCTCTGTGTATAGTGTCAGTGTACAAGTACCGTATATACTCGAGTATAGGCCAAGAATTTCAGCCTATTTTATCAGGCTGAAATTGCCCCTCTCGGCTTATACTCGAGTTATTCCCAGAGGTCGGCAGGGGAGGGGGAGCGGCAGCTGTCTAATCATATTCACCTGCTCCTGGCGCAGTCCCTGCATGTCCCTGGTTCTCCAGGCGCTGACAGCTTCTTCCAGCGTTGAGCGGTCACATGGTACCGCTCATTACAGTAATGAATATGGACCCACTCCACTCCCATAGGGGTGGAGCCCCATATTCATTACTGCAATGAGTCGTACCATGTGACCAGTCAACACAGGAAGACCGCGCTAGGAGCAGGTGAGTATGGTGCATTGCGCGATATTCACCTGTCCGCGTTCCGCTGCTGGGCGTCGCTGTGTCTCTGCAGTGATGCTCAGGTCAGAGGGCGCGATGACTTGATTAGTGTGCGCGCTGCCCTCTGCCTGAACGTCAGTGCAGAGGAAGATGGAGCGGTGCCCAGTGGTGGACTATAGCAAGTGCCAGGGGCTTGAGCGACGAGAGATGAGTATGTGATTTTTTTTTTTAATCGCAGCAATAGCATATGGGGCAAATGTGTCTATGGAGCATCTTATGGGGCCATAATCAGCATTTGTGGAGCATTATATGGGGCATATTTTAATATGGAGCATCTAATGGGGCCCATCAAGAACTGTATGGAGCACTATATGGGGCTCCTGATTCAATATGGGTATTCAAAAACACTTAATGGGACTTGTCACCCCCAAAATGGAAGTTGAGCTAAGCCCACCGGCATCAGGGGCTCATCTACAGCATTCTGGAATTCTGTAGATAAGCCCCCGATGTAACCTGAAAGATAAGAAAAAGAGGTTAGATTATACTCACCCTGGGGCGGTCCGGCTGCGGTGGCCATCGCGGTCTGGTCCGGGGCCTCCCATCTTCTTACAATCGCATCCTCTTCTTGTCTTCATGCCACAGCTCCAGTGCAGGCGTACTTTGTCTGCCCTGTTGAGCGCAGAGCACAGTACTGCAGTGCGCAGGTGCCGGGAAAGGTCAGAGAGGCCCGGCGCCTGCGCACTGCAGTACTTTGCTCTGCGCTCAACAGGGCAGACAAAGTACGCCTGCACCGGAGCCGCAGTGTGAAGACAAGAAGAGGACGTCATCCTATGAAGATGGGATGCCCCGGACCAGACCTCGACACCCATCGGACCGGACCGCAGCGGGAACGCACCAAGGTGAGTATAATATAACCTCTTGTTAGGTCTCGAGTTCCCGCTTCTGCACAGGGGGAATCTCGAGCCATCTCCGCTGCGGTCTCCCATTCTTATCCAGCCGCAGTGGAGTCTGCTCAGCAGGGACGTCGGTCCCAGCGTCTTGCTCAGTCTCACGCTGTACAGAGAGTTACTGCTGCTTCTTCAGCTTCTGCCATTAAAGTCAGTGCTGGTCAGCAGCGAGCGGACTTCTCTGGGACTAAGTCCTTGTCTGCACACACTGAGCATGCCCAGAGCAAGATCTCCCATTGGAGATCGAGGGTCATGTGCTCAGGCTCTGCAGCACATTCCATTGGTCCTCTTGGCAGGTCTTGGAAGGGCAAAGTTTCTGTGGCCACTTCCTGTGCTGCAACTATATAAACTGCGCATGACCGCACGGCCATGCGCTAGTGTACAATTGTTAATGTGTGTATGTTGTGAGGTGAGTGCAAGTCGTCCTTGGATACCCCTACCCTATTGAATGTCTGTTCGCGGAAGCTATATGGTTGCTATCTAGCGCCCGACTTAGCCTACAGCACCAATCACACATTACAGCGTCCAGTTGCTGTGACCGCCAGTACGGCGCCGTGCACTTCCTCTGTGCTTTCCTTACCCAAGCCTGGGTGGTTAGTGGCGTTCGTCAGTGCGGCACCGCATGCACTCTTGTGCCTTAAAATCGTTATTTAGTTTCCTTACACACCCAGTTGCGGTGTTATGCCAGCAAGGGTCTAATCAGACTTTCAATCCTAGTTGGGGTTGAGTTCGCTGACTACTTGCTCGTGCTCTATGTGCGGTACTGCGGTCCTGTGACGCAACAGGATCGCTTCCTTCACGTTGGGTGAAGTTTAACCCACGTGTGTATACTTATGAGTACCGCCATATAGTCCGTCGTTACTTGGCAGCAGGTTCCATCTCTGCATGGTGGACCCCGGGCTGCGAACGCACCATACTCTATCTGTCTTAATATTTGGTGCGTTCCGCTAGCCCTAACACCTCTTTTTCTCATCTTCCATGATACATCGGGGCTTATCTACAGCATTCCAGAATGCTGTAGATAAGCCCCTGATGCCAGTGGGCTTAGCTCAACATCCATTTTGGGTGTGACAGGTTCCCTTTAACCTACTGATGTCTCAATCAATTTTACTTTTATTGGTATCTATTTTTATTTTTGACATTTACTGGTAAGTGCTGCATTTTCCACCCTAGGCTTATACTTGAGTCATTAAGATTTACCAGTTTTTTATGGCAAAATTAGGGGTCTCGGCTTATACTCGGGTCGGCTTATACTCGAGTATATACGGGTAATACACTGATCACTGGAGATATTGTACACAGGAGCTCTGTATATATTGTCAGTGTACAGGTAATACAGGGATCACAAGTGACATTTTACAAAGGAGCTCTGTACGTAGTATACAGTGTCAGTGTACACATAATACAGTGATCACTAGTGACATTATACACAGGATCTCTGCATATAGAATATAGTGTATAGTGTCAGTGATGTTTCTAGCTAAAGTCCTTCATCTTTGCTTTTCTTTTTCATCCAATACAGACCGCCATCACTTTTTCCAGCCAGGACTCATCTCTGCATGAAATAACACAGTTACCTATAGCATGGCTTCCAGAGCACATTCTCCACTTTTTCCCTTTCTTCTACACTATACATCTGAATACAGACGTGCACCCAACATCAATATATAATTGGTTACTATGCAACCCACCATTCTAAATATAAATTATAATCCGCCACTGTGCCCCTACTAACTATACACAGCCACCTTCCCCATTTAATATATAAATTAATTTGCACCTGTACTCTTTCCCCAATTCACTACCAGTCACTTCATCCTCAACGCCCCCCACTATGTACCTCCCAATCTAACTCGAACCCCAATTCATTATATTTACATATCCCTCCTGCCCCAATTCATGTCATGTCTTTCTTTCCCACCCTCTATTCATGATCAACTCCTCTTCACCCCATTCTATACATCATTTACTCCCCCACCCTCAAAATGAATCATTATTTGCTGCCCCACCCCCACCTTCAATTCATCATTTGCCTTTCCCACCCTTCACCTTCAATTCACTTGCTGTCCCCATCTCTCACACTCAATTCATTTGCAGTCCCCCTCACCTGCCACTTCATAATTTGCAGTCCCCTTCCCTAACTTTAATTTGCAGTCCCCTTACTTCATCAATTGCAGTCCCCTATCACTCCCTCGCTTCAACTACAGTCCCCCTTACTTCATCATTTGCAGCCCCCTATCTCTCTCTCATTTCATCATGTGTTGTCCCCTTCCCACCACTTCATCATGTGCAGTCCCCTCCCCCCACTTCATCATGTGCAGTCCCCTCCCCCCACTTCATCATGTGCAGCCCCCTTACTCCCCACTTCATCATGTGCAGTCCCCTTTCCTCCACTTCATCATGTGCAGTCCCCATTACCCCCACATCATTATGTGCAGTCCCATTCCCCCCACTTCATCATGTGCAGTCCCCCCTTACCCCCACTTCATCATGTGTAGTCCCCTTTGCCCCCCACTTTATCATGTGCAATCCCCTTTACCCCCCACTTCATCATGAGCAGTCACCCTCACCCACCACTTCATCATGTGCAGTCCCGCTAACCCCTCCACTTCATTATGTGCAGTCCTCCTTACCCCTCACTTCATGATGTGCAGTCCTCTTGCCCCACTTCATCATGTGCAGTCACCCTCACCCTTCAACTTCATCATGTGCAGTCCCCCTCACCCACCACTTCATCATGTGCAGTCCCCCTTATCCCCACTTCATCATGTCCAGTCCCCATTACCCTCCACTTCATCATATGCAGTCCCCTTTACTCCCCACTTCTTCATGTGCAATTCCAATGACCTCACCATAGTCTTCATCATGTGTAGTCACCCTCACCTATCGCTTCATCATGTACAGTCCCCCTTACCCCCCACTTCATCATGAGCAGTCACCCTCACCCACCACTTCATCATGTGCAGTCCCGCTAACCCCTCCACTTCATTATGTGCAGTCCTCCTTACCCCTCACTTCATGATGTGCAGTCCTCTTGCCCCACTTCATCATGTGCAGTCACCCTCACCCTCCAACTTCATCATGTGCAGTCCCCCTCACCCACCACTTCATCATGTGCAGTCCCCCTTATCCCCACTTCATCATGTCCAGTCCCCATTACCCTCCACTCATTAATATGCAGTCCCCTTTACTCCCCACTTCTTCATGTGCAATTCCAATGACCTCACCATAGTCTTCATCATGTGTAGTCACCCTCACCTATCGCTTCATCATGTACAGTCCCCCTTACCCCCCACTTCATCATGAGCAGTCACCCTCACCCACCACTTCATCATGTGCAGTCCCGCTAACCCCTCCACTTCATTATGTGCAGTCCTCCTTACCCCTCACTTCATGATGTGCAGTCCTCTTGCCCCACTTCATCATGTGCAGTCACCCTCACCCTCCAACTTCATCATGTGCAGTCCCCCTCACCCACCACTTCATCATGTGCAGTCCCCCTTATCCCCACTTCATCATGTCCAGTCCCCATTACCCTCCACTTCATCATATGCAGTCCCCTTTACTCCCCACTTCTTCATGTGCAATTCCAATGACCTCATCATAGTCTTCATCATGTGTAGTCACCCTCACCTATCGCTTCATCATGTACAGTCCTCCTTACCCCCCAATTTGTCATGTGCAGTTACCCTCACCCCCTTCATCATTTGCTTTTCCCTTTACCCCCCTACTTTATCATGTACAGTCACTCTCACCCCCCACTTCATCATGTGCAGTCTCACTCCCACCCACTTCATCATTTGCAATTTCTCCTCCTCCCCTCACCCATTTAATTCATTTTTATAAACAAAATAAAAATGCTTTTTTATACTTACCTCACAGTTGTTCCAGCGCCCAGTACATGTTGGTGCGTACGCGATAATGTCATCGTGTACGCGCCGTCACCTGACCAGAAGTGCAGAGAACATGGAGGGTCAATGTAAGATGGCCATGCGCAGCTCCGAGAAAGCTCCCGGGCACCAGCGCAAACGAGTGCGCCACAGCGCACAGCACTTTAGTGCACGATGGGGCCCAGTGAACAGAAGCACAAGAGCGGGGCGCCGGACCTGTGGGCCCCCCTTTGTTCTGCTGCTCACCAGGCCCCATACAGCAGTAAATGCAGTAGTGCCCTGATAGCGGCCCTGGTGGCTTGTACCTAAGCCTAAAATGTTTTTTAGTGAGGCAATACATAAGCTTGTTGACAGATGGAAAAAGTGAATTGAAAGACTATAGGAAGATTATGTTGAAAAATTATGTATTTGTCTTTTCTCAAAGTTGGTTAAAAGAAATTCTACAGCCAGAGTGCTGACACATTTTGATACATACTTGTATGTGACAACCAGTTGAAAATTTTCAGCACTCTAGCTGTAGACTTTATTTTAATACACCTTCTATTAAAAACATTTTACTATGCTATGCAGCTACTACATTCTGGCAATGAGCATGTTCCAGTGCCTCCATTAAAAAAAAGAATCCCCAGTTCTCTCTGCAGAGCAGTTTCATTGCATATTGAAGAAGGTCACGCCAAGTTAGACTTCAGCTGCTGTGCTGATCAAAGGACCACAGCTTGACATCTATAGTGACCTGAATGTAGTTCATGTTTTCTCATTTCTCTTGTGAAAGACCATGAACAAGTCCTTGAGTCTATGCCAAAAATGTAAAACACACAGAGAGGAGCATTGTGAAAATATAATATACTAAATAAATGAGCTGTGTAGTTGAAATTGTGCCTCTGATCACTTTGATTTACACATGTTCAAGGCAGCTCAAGCAACGAAGAAATGAAAATTGTAAAAATAAAAAGTCCAATGTTTGTGCCTCTTAGTTGCCTGTTCTAGTCACGGATCTTAGCTGACATATACAGTATAAACTCGTTTACTTCTTGCTGATACTAGTATCATCACTTCTCTCACACTTCAATGACAAGTAAATAACCAGAACAGACTGTAGATGAAATGCATTTGCTTGCAAAATACTTATTGCCTTGAGATGTTATAGAATATACTATTATACTTTCTTTGCTTCTGAAAATATACATACTCAAACAAGGTATACCGTATATACAAAGTACATTAGAACAGTATAAGAGGTTATTTACTTCAAATAATATATTTTACCTATGTTCTTATAACACGTATTACATGGCGACTTTGGCCATGACACTGTCTCATGACCAAAGTTCATTAGGTTCAATGCCTACTTTGCAGCACTATAAAACTGAATGGATTTGCACTGCAACCACATGGGTACAGAGACTGCAACAAGCAAGTCGCAAAAGTCCAACTGTCCCAGATTATTTGCGACTTCCTTGTTGCAGTACCCTTAGGGTTGTGATTGAACACTATTTAATTGTATTGCTTGATGATGTAACAGCAACATCTCGCAAACTTTGGTCACACAACAAATTCCCCGAGTAGCTCCAGCCTCAATATGCCCTGATCCAGGGTAAGACTAGGGTGCCTAGCACCCACAAGTAGAATGGATCTAGGCATGCACTCTAAATTTACTAGCAAATATTGGGCTAGGCTCACTTTTCCCTTGGTTCCAATGATAGGTAGCTTACTGGCATGTGTGACACAGTAACCTCTCATGGACAAGTCGTGAGATGGGATAGTCAAGGAGTCCAAGGTCAGAAGCCAGGAGGGTACAGGATAAACAGAAGGAAAACACAAAGGCATAGCAATAATAATAATAATCACCATCTTTATTTATATAGCACTAACATATTCCGCAGAACGTTAAAACTAAGCGGGGACATGTACAGATAATAAAAACAATACAATGTAACTAGTGATGAGCGAGTGTACTCGTTGCTCGGATAGGCCTTTGAGTATTTGTAACTGCTCGGAGATTTAGTTTTTGTTGACGCAGCTGCATGATTTATGGCTGCTAGCCAGCCTGAATACATGTGGGGGTTGCCTGGTTGCTAGGGAATCCCCACATGTATTCAAGCTGTCTATCAGCTGTAAATCATGCAGCTGAGGTGACAAAAACTAAATCTCCGAGCACTTACAAATACTCGGAGACCACTCGAGCGTGCTCGGGAAAACCCGAGCAATGAGTATACTCGCTCTTCACTAAATGTAACACATTTCAACAGTTACAGTAGGAGTGAGGACCATGCTGACAAGCTTACAATCTATAAGGAAATAGGGAGACACATTAGGTCGAATGTGCTTATTATAATGATGTCTGGACCATACATAATACGGTTTTCATATTAAGCTGGATGATCTGGTCACCAGTCAGGATCTGTCTAGGTACAATTACTAAGTGGTATTGGGTGCATGGAGGAAGTGGAGACAGATGAATAGGAAGGACTAGATTATGATTATCATTTAGAATGAGGAAACAGGGGAGAGTTAGGTTAGTGAGTTGAGATGATAGGCGTGACTAAACAGATGTATTTCTAAAGCAAGCTTAAAAACATGGTGGCTGGGAATCTGTCAGATCATATGGGGTAGTGCAGTCCAGTAGACTGTTGCAGAACGATAGAAGCCTTGGGGATGGAGGTGCGAGGTTCAGTTTATGGAGGATTCTAGTGTCATGGTTGTGGACAGGGTTCCTTCCCTGTCCTCTCAGGGTTAATTTTGTATGGCCTCCTTTTTGTTTGGGGAGGGCTATATTTACCCACCTTCATCTGGGGATCCTTGTCAGTGATGCATCTGTTCTGGTTGTGTGTCTGACCCCCTGGTGTGCTTGCATACTGAGTAGTCCGTTTGCCTTCTTCTGTATGATCTTGTCCATGTTCTCATTCTGTGCATTGCTTTGTGACTCCGTGCTTCCTGTCTGTTTCTGGCTCTGACCTTCGGCTTGGAACTCTTACTAATCTCCTGTCTGCCCCGTTTGTACTGCACCGCTATCTCCGGCTACCTGACGTTTTGCTACGTCCTGACCATTCTCAGCGTCTCACTCTTAGTACTTCATCGACCTGCTGGCGTGACTTCGGCACGTTCATACTACTCTCCGGTTTTGCCTGTCACCGTCACTACTCGGCGTCTGGCTCTGCCTCCGGCCCCTTCCCCGGTGGTCATGTGTTTCAGGTCCTGCGCTCCGGCAGGTAAGCTCATCGCAGCGCTCCCCTCTCACTTCCCATCCTGTATCTCGCTCACAGACTCCTGCTATATGTCTGCAGCAGGGTTCTTGATATTATCACTGACCTGAACATTTAAACAGGGTTTTGTAATTTTTTTTCCTTTGGTCATGGATCTGCTGCAAGCTCTCTCTGAGCAAGTGAATAGCCTCACTCAAATGATGCAAAATCTATCTGTGGAGCAGCTAACCCTGGCTCAGTAACACCAACAGGTTGAGAGGGAGATTGCTGATGCCGTGCAGGGTTCTTTTTCTTCTGGGGCTTATTCAGGGTGTTCAAAGGGGGGTGTAAATTGTTTTTCTCTCTGTGTCTGACCACCTCTTGGAATGAAAGTCAGAGGGTGGGAATTACTATCTTTTTTTTAAGGGGGGCTCCACAGGCTTGGGCTTTCTCTCTCTCTCCCTCCGCTCCAGGACTTATGTCTCTGGATCTGTTTTTTGAGGCTCTTGGGCATATTTATGATGAGCCTGATAGAGTGCGTCTGGCTGAGAACATGATAATGAGTGTGACACAGGGGAAGCACTCAGCAGAATGCTTTTGTTCCGAGTTCAGATGCTGGGCAGTTGAGATATCCTGGAATTATGCCACCTTAAGAGGGTTGTTCCGCAAAGGCCTGTCCAACAGTTTGCAGGACGCACTGCCATTGCATCCTCCCCGGATACCCTGGCAGAAGCCATGACCCAGGCTGTCCGTATGGACCGTAGGCTCCATGCCAGAGGGGTAATGCAGCAGGAAACCCCTTTATACTCCAGTTCAGGGGACACCTCTTCAGAATAGTAACATAGTAACATAGTAACATAGTTAGTAAGGCCGAAAAAAGACATTTGTCCATCCAGTTCAGCCTATATTCCATCATAATAAATCCCCAGATCTACGTCCTTCTACAGAACCTAATAATTGTATGTTACAATATTGTTCTGCTCCAGGAAGACATCCAGGCCTCTCTTGAACCCCTCGACTGAGTTCGCCATCACCACCTCCTCAGGCAAGCAATTCCAGATTCTCACTGCCCTAACAGTAAAGAATCCTCTTCTATGTTGATGGAAAAACCTTCTCTCCTCCAGACGCAAAGAATGCCCCCTTGTGCCCGTCACCTTCCTTGGTATAAACAGATCCTCAGCGAGATATTTGTATTGTCCCCTTATATACTTATACATGGTTATTAGATCGCCCCTCAGTCGTCTTTTTTCTAGACTAAATAATCCTAATTTCGCTAATCTATCTGGGTATTGTAGTTCTCCCATCCACTTTATTAATTTTGTTGCCCTCCATTGTACTCTCTCTAGTTCCATTATATCCTTCCTGAACACCGGTGCCCAAAACTGGACACAGTACTCCATGTGCAGTCTAACTAGGGATTTGTACAGAGGCAGTATAATGCTCTCATCATGCGTATCCAGACCTCTTTTATTGCACCCCATGATCCTGTTTGCCTTGGCAGCTGCTGCCTGGCACTGGCTGCTCCAGGTAAGTTTATCATTAACTAGGATCCCAAGTCCTTCTCCCTGTCAGATTTACCCAGTGGTTTCCCGTTCAGTGTGTAATGGTGATATTGATTCCTTCTTCCCATGTGTATAACCTTACATTTATCATTGTTAAACCTCATCTGCCACCTTTCAGCCCAAGTTTCCAACTTATCCAGATCCATCTGTAGCAGAATGCTATCTTATCTTGTATTAACTGCTTTACATAGTTTTGTATCATCTGCAAATATCGATATTTTACTGTGTAAACCTTCTACCAAATCATTAATGAATATGTTGAAGAGAACAGGTCCCAATACCGACCCCTGCGGTACCCCACTGGTCACAGCGACCCAGTTAGAGACTATACCATTTATAACCACCCTCTGCTTTCTATCAGTAAGCCAGTTACTAACCCATTTACACACATTTTCCCCCAGACCAAGCATTTTCATTTTGTGTACCAACCTCTTGTGCGGCACGGTGTCAAACGCTTTGTAAAAATCGAGATATACCACGTCCAATGACTCACCGTGGTCCAGTCTATAGCTTACCTCTTCATAAAAACTGATTAGATTGGTTTGACAGGAGCGATTTCTCATAAACCCATGCTAATATGGAGTTAAACAGTTATTCTCATTGAGATAATCCAGAATAACATCCCTCAGAAACCCTTCAAATATTTTACCAACAATAGAGGTTAGACTTACTGGCCTATAATTTCCAGGTTCACTTTTAGAGCCCTTTTTGAATATTGGCACCACATTTGCTATGCGCCAGTCCTGCGGAAGAGACCCCGTCGCTATAGAGTCCCTAAAAATAAGAAATAATGGTTTATCTATTACATTACTTAGTTCTCTTAGTACTCGTGGGTGTATGCCATCCGGACCCAGAGATTTATCTATTTTAATATTATTTAGCCGGTTTCGCACCTCTTCTTGGGCTAGATTGGTGACCCTTAATATAGGGTTTTCATTGTTTCTTGGGATTTCACCTAGCATTTCATTTTCTACCGTGGAGAAGAAGGTGTTTAATATGTTAGCTTTTTCCTCGTCATCTATAACCATTCTTTCCTCACTATTTTTTAAGGGGCCTACATTTTCAGTTTTTATTTTTTTACTATTGATATAGTTGAAGAACAGTTTGGGATTAGTTTTACTCTCCTTAGCAATGTGCTTCTCTGTTTCCTTTTTGGCAGCTTTAATTAGTTTTTTAGATAAAGTATTTTTCTCCCAATAGTTTTTTAGAGCTTCAATGGTGCCATCCTGCTTTAGTAGTGCAAATGCTTTCTTTTTACTGTTAATTGCCTGTCTTACTTCTTTGTTTAGCCACATTGGGTTTTTCCTATTTCTAGTCCTTTTATTCCCACAAGGTATAAACCGCTTACACTGCCTATTTAGGATGTTCTTAAACATTTTCCATTTATTATCTGTATTCTTATTTCTGAGGATATTATCCCAGTCTACCAGATTAAGGGCATCTCTAAGCTGGTCAAACTTTGCCTTCCTAAAGTTCAGTGTTTTTGTGACTCCCTGACAAGTCCCCTAGTGAAAGACAGGTGAAACTGTGCAATATTGTGGTCACTATTTCCTAGATGCCCGACCACCTGCAGATTTGTTATTCTGTCAGGTCTATTAGATAGTATTATGTCTAAAAGTGCTGCTCCTCTGGTTGGATTCTGCACCAATTGTGAAAGATAATTTTTCTTGGTTATTAGCAGAAACCTATAACCATGAAAATAAGGAGCAAAACGTCCACTTCAACATAGTTGTATAAAGATATTCAAAATGTTTATTAATTTATAATAATCACATAAATGCATCAATCCACAGGATACAAAATATGTGTGCTATCAGCACAACCATATGACAGGAGACACAAAAAGGAGAAACGTGACGGTAGCCAAGTTAGAGGAGGAATACTATGGTACACCCTTCAGGTAGCAGCATAAATCCATAGTCTAAGATTCCATATATGGCCATGTGTATCTATATCACTATGTCTGATAGTACATATTCCAAGGCCACCCTATATACACAATCACATACTTGTATACAATTGCTGCTTACCCATTAGTGGTCAGGGCTGGTACCCCCACCTCGCTTGGCCCCCCCGGACGCGCGTTTCGCGTGGCTTTTTCAACAGGGTACAAAATCTGTATCTTTGCCATCTGTTGGTCTGGAGGGTTTTCCTGGGAACCTAAAGGACTTTTAAGACGTGTTCTCCTGAAGCGAGGCTGAGGCGCTTCCACCACATAGACCTTTCGATTGTACCATTGACTTAGGTCCTGGGGCTAAACTTCCCAAGGCTTGTTTGTTTAATCTGTCATGGCTCAAGCACCAAGCCATAAAGGAATATATTGCAGAGAGCCTCTGCAAAGGGCATATTCATCCTTCTGTCTCGCCTGTAGCCGCTGGGTTCTTTTTCATTAATAAAAAAGATGGTGGTTTGCAGCTGTGTCTCGACTTTCTGGAATTTGACAAGATTACCCTGAATCCACTATGCCTCATTCTGGATCTGTGTCACCAACTTTCGGGGGCCAAATGGTTTTCCAAACTTGATTTATGGGGGGAATATAACCTGTTAAGGTTTTGTGAAGGGGATGAGTGGAAAACTATGTTTCTCACGGCTGAAAAACTGCTTGAGAACCAGGTCATGCCTTTTGGTCTGACTAACGCTCCTGCTGTTTTCAAAATTTTATTAATGTTGCATTTTCTGATCTGATTGGGCGCTTCGGGTCATCTATCTCGTTGACATTTTAGTGTACTCCCCTGATAGTCAAACCCACTTGCACCATCTGCAAACGGTTCTTCTGAGTCTTAGAGAAAAACATTTGTATGCTAAATTGGAGAAGTGCTTGTTCTTTGTACAGGAATTGTCTTTTTGGGTTTGATTTTCTCTTGTGAGGGATTTTCATCCGAAAAAAGTCAAGGCTATTATGGATTGCGCTCAACCTCATGATTTAAAGGGTTTGCAATGCTTTCTGGGCTCCGGAAATTACTATAGTAAGGTCATTAAGGTTTTTTGCAGGTGGTTAAGCCCCTGACTGATCTCACACTCAAAGGGGCTGATGTTAAGAATTGGTCTACGTCAGCAAAAAAAATTTTTCTTTTATTTCTGCCCCAGTGTTGGTCCAGCCAGACCCGTTTAGGCATTTTATCATGGAGGTTGACGCTTCTGAAGTGGAAATGTGGGCAGTGTTGTCTCAGGGTTCCACTTTACTGACCAACCATAAACCTTGTGCCTTCTTTTCCAGAAAGTTCTCTTCCACCGAGAGAAAGTACGATGTGGTGAATAGAGAGCTTCTGGTGGTCAAGTTGGCCTTTGAAGAATGCAGGGGGCTGTTCATCCTGTCTCCGTGATCACCGATCGCAAAAAATTAGCCTATATCGAGTCTGCCAAGAGATTTACCCCCATGCAGGCCCGGTGGTTGTTTTTTTTTCCCGGTTTCAATTTTCTATAACCTTCCGTCCAGGGTCTAAGAATGTCTCCTCCTGATCTTCTCATCCTCCTTTCTTCAACCTGGGGTGGTGGTGGCTGAAATCTCGCCTGATTTGGAGAGAGAGAGTTTTTAGGCCCAGGCTAAGGCTCCCAGTAATAAACCTGTGGGTAAATTATTTGTACTGGAACACTTCCATCTTAGACTCATGTGGGAGTTTCATGAGTCTGCATTGAGTGCTGATCCTGGGATTTCAGCCACCCGGGAGGCAGTTGCTAGGATTTTCTTGTGGCCCTCTTTTGTTGCAGATGTTAAAATGGTTTGTGTCTGCATGTGGGGTTTGTACCCGTTCTAAAAATTCTTATTGCCGGCCGGTCGGGGAATTGGTGCTTTTGCCAATTGGTGCGTTTGCCAATTCTGAATAGACCATGGACACATTTGTTCATAGATTTTATCACTAATCTCACTCCATCTAGGGGTAACGCCGTTGTATGGGTGGTGGTGGATAGATTTTCTAAACAGGCTCATTTTGTACCTCTGCCCGCTTTACCATCTGCTGAAACCTTGGCCAGGTTGTTTGTGCAGCATGTGGTCCGTCTGCATGGTGTGCCTATGAATGTGGGGTCTGACAGAGGTGTGCAGTTTGTGGCCAAGTTTTGGAGGGCTTTTGTAAGAAGCTGGGAATCACTCTGTCTTTTTCCTCTGCCTATCATTTGGAGTCTAATGGGCAAACCGAATGCACTAATAAGTCCCTGGAGCAAATTCTGAGATGTTTGGCATATTCCATACAGGAGGACTGGTGTGATGCATTACCTGTGGCAGAGTTTGCTGTGAATGGTCGTGTGAGTCAGTTTACAGCAATGTCTCCCTCTTTAGTCAATTATGGGTTTAACCCACATTTTGGGGAATTTTCTCACATAGACTCTGGCTTTTCAGGGGTGGAGGGTACGGTACAATGCTTAAAGACCCTATGGGTGGTGGTTTAGTGAAACATCACCAAGGCCCAAGGAAGGTTTACATTTTTTGCAGACAAGAGAAGGGTATTGGGTCCCACCTTCCTTGTGGGTGAGAAGGTGTGGTTATCCACCCGCAATATTAAACTCAAGGTCCCCTCGGCCAAACTGAGTCCTAAGTTCATTGGCCCATATAAAATTGTGGAGGTCATCAACCCGGTGGCCTACAGGTTACAACTTCCCGCCTCCTTCAAAATGTCTAATGTTTTTCACAGATCCCTTCTGAAACCATTAGGTGCGGTCGAGGAGGACTCCTCATCCATCAGTCCTCCTGTATTGGTGGAGGGCCATTTGGAATATGAGGTGGGAATCATCGGTGATTCTCGGTGGGTGCACCAGAATCTGCAGTTTTTGGTGCACTGAAAGGGGTATGGTCTGCAGGATCAGTCTTGGGTGGGTCTTGGCCAGTTCAGTGCATGCCGACTGGTTGGTTCGAGATTTTCATGTCAGGCATCTTGAGAAGCCATGGGGGATTGGTGGACCCCCATTAACAGGGAGTACTGTCATGGTTGTGGAAAGGGTTCCTTCCCTGTCCTCTCAGGGTTAATTTTGTATGGCCTCCTTTTGGTTTAGAGAGGGCTATATTTACCCGCCTTCATCTGTGGATCCTTGTCGTTGATGCATCTGTACTGGCTATGTGTCCAATCCCCTGGTATGTTTGCATACTGTGTAGTCTGTTTGCCTTCTTGTGTATGATCTGATCCATGTTCTCATTCTGTGCATTGCTTTGTGACTGTGCTTACTGTCTGTTTCTGGCTCTGACCTTTGACTTGGAACTCTTACTAATCTCCTGTCTGCCCCGTTTGTACTGTACCGCTATCTCAGGCTACCTGACATTTTGCTTCTTCCTGACCACTCTCAGCATCTCATGCTTAGTACTTCATTGACCTCCTGGCTTGACTTCGGCACGGTCAGACTACTCTTCAGTTTCTACGGTCACTGTCGCTACTCCGTGTCTGGCTCCACCTCCGACCCCTCCCCCGGTGGTTACGTGTTTTAGGTCCGCACCGGTAGGTAAGCTCACTGCAATGCTCCCCTCTCACCCCCGTTAGCCTTAGATCAGTTGCAAACCAGAGGGTACATGTAGGGTGATAGAAAGAAATGAGGGAGGAGATATAGGCCAGTGCAGAAGCTTTGTGAGTGAGAGAAATGAGGGGGAGCCAAGCCATGCAGGACCGCGGGAGCCGTGCCATGCAGGACTGGGGGAGCCGGGCCATGTGGGACTGGGGGAGCCATGTATAAAACAGTGATAGCCACACATACCAGGACAGGATGAGGGAGCCACATTGCAGGACAGGACAGGGGGAGCCACGCATAGCAGGACAGGGATGAGGGGACAATGCATACCTGGCTTATACTCGAGTCAATAAGCTTACCCAGTTTTCCATGGCAAAATTAGATGCCTCGGCTTATACTTGGGTCGGCTTATACTTGAGTATATACGGCACTCTTTTCTTGCATCTGTGTATCATTATTGGGCTACATGATGTTTCCTTCTACTACCTCTGAAGTGCTGTGTTTTTCTTATTTTTTATGATATTGTTGTCTTATAGCAGTGGCAAACTACATGCTGCATCAGGTGGGATTTTTGAAGTGGGTGCGGATGTTGAACAATATGTCTTTATTACTAAAACATGGTGGTTCTTTAAATAATTTACCATATTTAGCATACAACTTTAACAATCAGCAATATATCAATATTGTTTTTAAATAAAACCAAATAAAAAGACTACTATCTAATCCTGTGTATCCCTCTTAATATTTCTGATCTTTTCCCATCTTTTGGCATTAGAGATAAGCAGATAACTTAGTTACATAGTTATTAAAGGGACACTGTCACCTGAATTTGGAGGGAACAATCTTCAGCCATGGAGGCGGGGTTTTGGGGATTTTGATTCACCCTTTCCTTACCTGCCAGCTGCATGCTGGCTGCAATATTGGATTGAGTTCATTCTCTGTCCTCCGTAGTACATGCCTGCACAAGGTGCAATCTTGCCTTGCGCAGGCGTGTACTATGGAGGACAGAGAATGAACTTCAATCCAATATTGCAGCCAGCATGCAGCCAGCGGGTAAGGAAAGGGTGAATCAAAAACCCCAAAACCCCGCCTCCATGGCTGAAGATTGTTACCTCCAAATTCAGGTGACAGTGTCCCTTTAAGGTTGAAGGAAGACTATAAGTCCATCTAGTTCAACCCATAGCCTAACCTAACATGCCCTACCATGTTGATCCAGAGGAAGGCAAAAAAAAACCATGTGGCAAAGAGTAAGCTCCACATTGGGGAAAAAAATTCCTTCCCGACTCCACATACGGCAATCAGACTAGTTCCCTGGATCAACGCCCTATCAAGGAATCTAGTGTATATACCCTGTAACATTATACTTTTCCAGAAAGGTATCCAGTCCCCTCTTAAATTTAAGTAATGAATCACTCATTACAACATCATACGGCAGAGAGTTCCATAGTCTCACTGCTCTTACAGTAAAGAATCCACATCTGTTATTATGCTTAAACCTTTTTTCCTCCAAACGCAGAGGATGCCCCCTTGTCCCTGTTTCAGGTCTATGATTAAAAAGATCATCAGAAAGGTCTTTGTACTGTCCCCTCATATATTTATACATTAAAATAAGATCACCCCTTAGTCTTCGTTTTTCCAAACTAAATAGCCTTAAGTGTAATAACTTATCTTGGTATTGCAGATCCCCCAGTCCTCTAATAACCTTGGTCACTCTTCTCTGCACCCGCTCTAGTTCAGCTATGTCTTTCTTATACACCGGAGACCAGAACTGTGCACAGTATTCTAAGTGTGGTCGAACTAGTGACTTGTATAGAGGTAAAATTATGTTCTCCTCATGAGCATCTATGCCTCTTTTAATGCATCCCATTATTTTATTTGCCTTTGTAGCAGCTGCCTGACACTGGCCACTGAATATGAGTTTGTCATCCACCCATACACCCAGGTCTTTTTCATTGACGGTTTTGCCCAGAGTTTTAGAATTAGGCACATAATTATACATCTTATTGCTTCTACCCAAGTGCATGGCCTTACATTTATCCCCATTAAAGCTCATTTGCCATTTATCAGCCCAAGCTTCTAGTTTACATAAATCATCCAGTAATATAAAATTGTCCTCCTCTGTATTGATTACCCTGCAGAGTTTAGTGTCATCTGCAAATATTGAAATTCTACTCTGAATGCCTCCTACAAGGTCATTAATAAATATGTTAAAAAGAAGAGGGCCCAATACTGACCCCTGTGGTACCCCACTGCTAACCGCTACCCAGTCCGAGTGTGCTCCATTAATAACCACCCTTTGTTTCCTATCCCTGAGCCAGCTCTCAACCCACTTACACATATTTTCCCCTATCCCCATTATTCTCATTTTATGTATCAACCTTTTGTGTGGCACCTTATCAAAAGCTTTTGAAAAGTCCATATACACTACATCCACTGGGTTCCTTTTGTCCAATCCGGAACTTACCTCTTCATAGAAACTGATCAAATTAATCTGACATGAACGGTCCCTAGTAAACCCGTGCTGATACTGGGTCATGAGGTTATTCCTCTTCAGATACTCTAGTATAGCATCCCTTAGAATGCCCTCCAGGATTTTACCCACAGTAGAGGTTAAGCTTACTGGCCTATAATTTCCGAGTTCAGTTTTGGTCCCCTTTTTGAATATTGGCACCACATTTGCTATACGCCAGTCCTGTTGTACAGACCCTGTTATTATGGAGTCTTTAAAGATTAAAAATAATGGTCTATCAATGACTGTACTTAATTCCTGCAGTACTCGAGGGTGTATCCCATCCGGGCCTGGAGATTTGTCAATTTTAGTGATTTTTAGACGCTGCCGCACTTCCTGCTGGGTTAAGCAGGTGACATTTAATTGGGAATTTTTATCACTAGTCATTTTGTCTGCCATGGGATTTTCTTGTGTAAATACTGATGAAAAAGTCATTTAGCATATTGGCTTTTTCCTGATCCTCATCCACCATTTCACCCAGACTATTTTTAAGGGGGCCAACACTATCATTTTTTAGTTTCTTACTATTTATGTAGTTAAAGAATATTTTAGGATTATTTTTACTCTCTCTGGCAATGAGTCTCTCTGTCTCAATCTTTGCTGCCTTGATTTGCTTTTTACAGAATTTATTTAATTTTTTTGTATTTATTTAATGCCTCCTCACTACCTACTTCCTTTAATTCTCTAAATGCTTTCTTTTTGTCACTTATTGCGCCACTTACAGCTCTATTTAGCCATATTGGTTTCCTCCTATTTCTAGTATGTATATTCCCATATGGTATATACTGTGCACAGGTCCTATCCAGGATGCTAATAAATGTCTCCCATTTTCTTTGTGTATTTTTGTGTCTCAGGATATCGTCCCAGTTAATTGCACCAAGATCCTCTCTCATCCGTTGGAAATTTGCCCTCCTGAAGTTTAGTGTCCTTGTAACCCCTCTATTACACATCTTTTTAAAGGACACATGAAAACTTATTATTTTGTGAACGCTATTTCCCAAGTGACCCCCAACCCTTGTATTTGCTATGCGGTCTGGCCTGTTGGTTAATATTAGGTCTAGCAGTGCCCCCCTTCTAGTTGGGTCCTGAACCAGTTGTGAAAGGTAATTGTCTCTCATAGTTGTCAAAAACCGATTACTTTTGCTGGAACTGCAGGTTTCTGTTCCCCAATCTATTTCAGGGTAGTTGAAGTCCCCCATAATAATGACTTCTCCTTAAGTCACAGCTTCATCTATTTGCTTTATGAGGATATTCTCCATTGCTTCCATTATTTTTGGAGATTTATAACAAACCCCTATCAGTAATTTATTATTTTTTCCCCTCCTCTTATCTCCACCCACAGGGATTCTACATTTTCATTAAATTCACCTATATTATCACGCAGGATGGGTTTTAAGGACGATTTTACATATAGACACACCCCACCCCCTCGCTTATCTGTACGGTCATTTCTGAACAGGCTATAGCCCTGCAAGTTAACAGCCCAGTCATGGCTCTCATCCAGCCATGTTTCAGATATCCCCACCATGTCATAATTATGCTCCAACAACATAAGTTTTAATTCGTCCATTTTGTTGGCGAGGCTTCTGGCATTAGTATACATGTACTTGATGTTCCTCTCTGTACCTCTATTCTTTCTTAAATTATTAACTATTCTAACCCCACCCCCCATGCCACCGCCACCCCCAACTTCCTTATTTGTGCCCAGGTCTCTATCTGCACTATCTTCCCCTCCTATAAAATGAATACCCTCCCCCCAATTCCTAGTTTAAACACTCCTCCAACCTTCTAGCCATTTTCTCCCCCAGCACAGCTGCACCTTTCCCATTGAGATGCAGCCTGTCCCTAGCAAAGAGCCTGTAGCCAACTGAGAAGTCAGCCCAGTTCTGCAGGAAGCCAAACCCTTCCTTCCTACACCAATTCTTGAGCCACTTATTAACCTCCCTAATCTCCCATTGCCTCTCTGGCGTGGCACGTGGTACAGGCAGTATTTCGGAAAATACCACGTTGGAGGTCCTTGCTTTCAGCTTGCAGCCTAATTCCCTGAAATCATCTTTAAGGACCTTCCACCTACCTCTAACTTTGTCATTTGTGCCAATGTGCACCATGACCGCTGGGTCCTCACCAGCCCCTCCCAGTAATCTGTCCACCCGATCAGCGATGTGTCGGACTCGAGCACCAGATAGGCAGCACACCGTTCGACGATCCCTGTCTTTGTGACAGAACTTGAAAAATAAATTTGTTGTCTTCTCTGAATTTTTCCCAAAAATTCAATTTGTAATACCCAAAACCCTCTAATCACCCTGAAAAGTCATGTATAATACTCTGAGGTCTCTTTAGGTATGTATTGAACCTATTTTAAGCTTTGGAATGCAAACACAGCCTTATTAACCCCTTTACCCCCAAGGGTGGTTTGCACGTTAATGACCGGGCCAATTTTTACAATTCTGACCACTGTCCCTTTATCAGGTTATAACTCTGGAACACTTTAATGGATCCTGATGATTGTGACACTGTTTTCTTGTGACAAATTATACTACATGATAGTCATGATAGTCATAAAAGTTCTTTGATATTATCTGCGTTTATTTGTGAAAAAAATGGAAATTTGGCAAAAATGTTGAAAATTTTGCAATTTTTCAAATTTGAATTTTTATGCCCTTAAATCACAAAGATATGTCACACAAAATACTTAATAAGTAACATTTACCACATGTCTATTTTACATCAGCACAATTTTGGAACCAAAATTTTTTTGTTATAAGGGTTAAAAGTTCACCAGCAATTTCTCATTTTTACAACACCATTTTGTTTAGGACCACATCAGATTTGAAGTCACTTTGAGGGGTCTATATGATAGAAAACACCCAAGTGTGACACCATTCTAAAAACTGCACCCCTCAAGGTGCTCAAAACCACATTCAAGAATTATTAACCCTTCAGGTGTTTCACAGGAATTTTTGAAATGTTTAAAAAAAATGAACATTTAACTTTTTTTTGCAAAAAATTTAATTCAGCTCCAATTTGTTTTATTTTACCAAGGGTAACAGGAGAAAATGGACCCCAAAAGTTGTTGAACAATTTGTCCTGAGTACGCTAATACCCCTATGTAGGGGTAAACCACTGTTTGAGCACCCACCTGCCTTCTGATTTGGCTCTACCCATTTGGTGTTGCTTGTGGATCCCGTTGAAGCTCCCAGACCTCCTTCTCCTATATACCAGTATAATATATACCATCACATATTATCCTATGTAAGACAGCTGATGTCTGTAGAGAAAAAAAAGAGGGGGGAACACCCATAGGGTGATATTAATGGGTACAGATGAGAAGGGAGTTATGGAGTTCCTCACCTGAAAGAGTTGTGATTGTCACAGCTCCAATAATTGCTCATGAATGTAACAGATGGTGCAGTCCCATCAGCAAATGAAGGCAAATCTTATTTTGCATTTTGATTAGTGAAAAAAGGAGACTCAGAGTAGACCGCACTGCTGTACAAGGCCTCTTTCACACGTCAGTGTCTCCGGTAAGTGTAGTGACAGTTTTCTCACGTACCGGCGACACTGACACACGTAGACCCATTCAAATGAATGGGTCTATGCACATGTCTCCGTGTTTTCACGGACTGTGTGTCCGTGTTGAAAACACGGAGACATGTCCGTTTTTCTCCGGCAGTACGGTCCGCAAAGCGTCCCGCACATGTGCACACGGAGAACATTGTGCACTCTCCTCCGTGTGTACGTACCGCCCGCAGGAGAGACAGCGCTACAGTAAGCGCTGTCCCCCCCGCGCGTGGTGCTGAAGCCGGTATTCATCCCTTCTTCCCAGCAGCGTTCGCTGGAGAGAAGGAATGAAACGTCTTTTTTCTTTCTTTTCCCTTAAAAATAAAGTTTGTGTGTCCCCTCCCGCCTCCCATCCCCTGTGTGCCTCCCCGCTTGCCAGGGAATACTCACCGACACCCAGCTCCAGCGATGTCTCCTCTCAGCGGCTGCAGCCTGTGCTGTGTGAGCGGTCACGTGGTCCCGCTCATTACAGTGAGGAATATGCGCATATTACTCACTGTAATGAGCGGGACCATGTGACCGCTCACACCGGGCCTGCTGCCGGCTGCTGCTGAGAGGAGACATCGCAGGAGCTGGGAGCTGGGTGAGTGTTTCCTGGCAGGCAAGCGGGGGGGGGGGGGGGGGGGTACACAGGGGATGGGAGGCAGGAGGGGACGCACAAACTTTATTTTTAAGGGAAAAGAAAAAAAAAAGAAGTGTTTCATTCCTTCTCTCCAGCGAACGCTGCTGGGAAGAAGGGATGAATACCGGCTTCAGCACCGCGCGCAGAGGACAGCGCTTAACTGTAGCGCTGTCTCCTGCACAGTCCGTGTGGTCCTCAGTCGGCACACGGGCGGCACACGACTGCCGCCTGTGTGCCACACTGATGTCCTATATAAGCACACGGACAAATGGACACGGATAATTCCGGTACCGATTTTTCCGGTACCGGAATTATCTGGACATGTGGGACAGGTCTCAAGCAAGCAGTTCCGCAGTGGAATAGCAATTTTGCTGCTTTTATTTTTACTTGTTTCATGCTCGCACAGAGCTCTTTTTCAGAAGCAAAGTACATAGCACAAACTTTTTCAACTGATTGTGCCATGTAGTTCATTTTCTAAAAAGAGCTCAGTGCGAACATGATACTTGTACAAATAAAAACTACGAAATTGCTATTCCACTCTGCAACTGCTTCCTTTATACAGCAGTGCGGTCAACTCTGAATCTTCTTTCTCTACTAATCTGATGTCTGTAATCAGTATGTCATGCAACAGAGTTATATATATATATATATATATATATATATACATATATATATATATATATATATATTATAGTATAATATTTGACTGGTGTATGTGATGTTCTCTAATAGTGTAGCGTATAGAGATGAGCAAACCTTTCAAGGTTTGGTTCGGTTCAATTTTCCAAATGTTTGCTTGTTCGACGAATGGTTCGACAAAAGTACCCAAAACACATTAGATTCAAAGGGAGAACAAACAGCTAAAATTAGGGGCAGGCACAATAAAAAGTGGCATCTTCTCCACCTTTGCACTGTTCAGCCATGGATCACTTCAATCAGGCAGTGTTTAAATTAATATGCCTTGGAGAGCGCAGTCACACAGCTCAACAGTTGTGGACCGGTATCCAGACCGAGTTAGAGCAATTGCTGTCTCCACTGAACCTGGAGCCAGGGAAGGCCGTGTGCGATAACAGTGCCGGTGTACTTGGTGTAGGCCCTGCACCATGGCAACCTCAAGCATGTGCTTTGCATGGCTCACATCTTCAACCTGGTGATACAGCAATTTCTTCCACACTATCCTGGCCTGGATACGCTGCTGCAAAAAGGATGATCACTATGTGCTCACTTCCAATGATCGCACTCTGCAGGTCAACGTCTTGCACAGACACAGAGGTCTTAGGGCCTACCGGTTAACCATTTGATTAGCGATGTTCCGTCACGGTGGAATTCTGTTCTGCACATGTTGCAGCGGCTGTGGTAGCATGAACGAACCCTGGTGCAGTTTCTCCTTTTGTATAGCCTGGGCCAATGCAGTCCGGACGTGATGCAGATGATCTTTCGGAGTGTCAAAAAGCAATAGTAAAGCCGCACCCTATAGTTACATAGTCTCTATGGACACAAGGGCGCACGTCCTCACCAGGGGGTCCATCCCAGTACACGGATCCAGATTCAAATGAAGAGAAGGACAGCACCACAGCAAATGTGAAAAAAAGCTCACATGTTTATTCTGCCTCCTGCGGCAACGTTTCGGTCCGAGGACCTTTATCAAGCACCACTTTCGGAGTGGGCACAGGTGAAGGACCTCTGCACAGTTTTGAAATAGCTACCAAGATGGTTAGCTCTGACGATGCCGCCATCAGTATCACTATTCTGGTCATCTATATGATGAAGCACACTGTGAATACTCTGTGTGAGGAGGTGATGGTACTAAAGGAGTTGGAATGCAGAAGGGATAACAATATCTCAAATTTCTGGACCGTCGTCGTACAGGTGGGTGCCATGGGAGGGTAGATTACAGCGATCAAGGGAGGCTTATGGTACCAGACAATCTGGTAGTGAAGATGCAGGAGCTGAGGAACAAATGGAGGAAGATGAGGTGATGGACGCGCAACAGTCAGGAGATGAAGATGGTAAAGATCCACTCTCTGCTGTCCATGGTTGGTGGGAGGGGATAGAGGAAGCAACCTTGAATGTTACCCTACCAACACAGCATAGACTTGGCCTTAATGGAAGTGCCCTACACATGGGCACCTTCTTACTGCACTATCTTCAACACGATGCCCCTATTCTTAGGGTTAGAAATAGTACTAACTACTGGGTTGCCACTCTGTTAGATCCACGGTAGAAGAGTAAATTTAGTGAGATGCTTCCCCCTGGAAAGGGATAGGCGCATGCTGGAGTATCAAAACATGCTTGTAGACAATCTTAAGAATGGTTTTCCCCAAGTCAGCAGTGAGGCACACAGTATATATCCCAGTTTTAGACGTCCAACCCCTGGAACGTCAAGGTGTCATCGTAAAAACATTAGCAGCAGCAGTGTACACGATTTATTTGTAATGTGTCAATGAACATTTAATCACAGCAATTTCAGTTTTTTGGCAAATTAAATTGCTTGTAACACTAAAGTACAGCTATGAACGGTCCTATAATAGCACCGATCAAAGGGTGGAGCTAGCCAACGGCAGCGTCAACATCGCCCGCATTGGTTGGAGCAATTGAATGATGACATCAGATTGCATCAATCAATCAGCAGAGATGTGGTCTGACCTCACAGTGACTGCTCCGCTCCATCTCATTCTAGCTTGGAGATGTTGCAGAGGGGTCATTGTGTCATTCTGCTGACAGATCTGCTGGTATTTGTGGTGGCACAGACTATTTTAGTACATGCAGCACTTCTTGTAATGCTGCTGCTTAATGAAACAAGAAGACAGTAATATACTCACCCTCGAACGCGCCCTGCTTCTTTCCGGCAGCCTTCCTTCCTAAGAATGAGCGTGTGAAGGACCTTAGATGACGTCGCGGCTTGTGATTGGTCACGTGACCGCCCATGTGACCGCTCACGCGACCAATCACAAGCCGCGATGTCACCGACTCACCGCAGGTCCTTCTCGTGCTCATTCTTAGGAAGGAAGGCTGCCGGTTAGTACCAGGGCACGTCCGAGGGTGAGTATATCAATATTTTTTATTTTGATTCTTTATTTTACACATTAATATGGATCCCAGGGCCTGAAGGAGAGTTTCCTCTCCTTCAGACCCTGGGAACCATAGTATCCCATTGCACTGCATTGTGTTTCGTGTTTCGGCCGACCCCGACTTTTTTATAGAATTGGCCGATTTCACTCGACCCGACTTTTGAGAAAGTCGGGTTTCATATAACCCGACCCGATCGAATAAAAATAAAAGTAGCTCAACCCTACTGATCAGTACTTGATTGCTTTTTTGGCAATTTTTTTCTTTTGCCCACATCCGTGTGTGAGTCCTACAGCTGCAGAGCCACTGATCAGTGATGCACATCACTGAGCAGTGTCCGTGATGGCTTTTGGCCAAAACTTTTTTCACCTGTCCATTTTTGTCTCCTTTTGCACCACCTCATGCATGCGTCCTACAGCTGCTGAGCACTGATTAGAGAAACACATCACTGATCAGCATGCTGTTGTTGTTTTTTTTTTTCAACAAATGTAAAATAAAATAATAATTTAGATTAAAATCGATTAGGACACCGCGCTAGCTAGATGAAGTGACAATCAATGGAGAAATGTAGTCAAAGAAGTGTGCAGTATAAAAGTGGCCGCAACCATCAGCAGTGGTAACATATAGCACAATAAGGTGTCAGGAATGCCAAATGAGCAAATGAGTAAATGTTCGTACATTTACATGGGTGCTCAGCCGCCGTGCGCCGGGAGCGCTGGTGACCGGCACACGTGGGCCGGAAGGAAGCCGCTACGGAGAGCGGTGAAAAAAGGGGGCGTGGTCTGGGTGACGTCACCTAGAAGAGAGGGAAAGGAGCAGGGGACGGGTGCCGCACAGAACCAAATGCCTACGCGTTTCGAAGGTCTCCGGACCTTCTTCGTCAGGGCCCCGCACGGCGGCTGAGCACCCATCAGGGAGGACGCTCCCTATACCAGCAGGTGTCTCTTCCGCCCTGCGCTGTTCCCATTGCTGGATTCCACAATTTTGGATCCCCGGGCCGCTGGTGATCCCGCTCCTGCTCCCACTCACCACAGGACAGCGCCAGCACCTCCGCTGAAGTAACATCCATATTAGTAAGTGTGCGGTCATTTCATTCTCTTCTACACCTGCCACACACGTATATCTCCTATATTTACCCTGTTAGATATTTCTCACTGCGGCTACAGGAGGTATTTTTTGCTGGCTCTACGAACATTTACTCATTTGCTCATTTGGCATTCCTGACACCTTATTGTGCTATATGTTACCACTGCTGATGGTTGCGGCCACTTTTATACTGCACACTTCTTTGACTACATTTCTCCATTGATTGTCACTTCATCTAGCTAGCGCGGTGTCCTAATCGATTTTCATCTTTTCTTGTTACCATTTGACAGACTTAGCACAGTAGCTGTCTAGACACCTGCAGCTTCCTAGAAACCCCTCCCCTTCTGGGAGCGCCGGTGTGTTTCTATCGTTTTGTGTTAATAATTTAGATTAGTTGATAATCTAAGGACAATAAAATCAGTAGTCAGAATCTACTACATTATTTTGTACTAAATATAGTCAGAGTTAGTGTCAGTAATACTCAAAAAATTGGAGTTCTATACGAAATCATTATAAAATCAATATTTTTATTACAAAAAAGTTATTTTTTAAAAACCACAGTATAAAGATACGTACATAGAAGAAAGGATTTAAAGACCGTGGCTACAGCAATCGCTGTATTAAACAAGGGTACATTAGAGCCAAGAAAACGGAGAGACATCAGTTATTATATAGAAAGGAGAAGAAAATTACATCTGAAAACAATGTTAGATTTATCTCCACATACAATTGTTACTGGAAACGTATGCAGGAGATAATTAATAAACATTGGCCAGTTCTTCTCACTGACTCCGTTTCGGCGTCAAGTATCCCCCAAAGACCCAGTTTTACGGCAAAACGGGGTAAAAGTATTAAAGATCTGCTGGTAAACCATTAATCCCCTTAATCCAACCAATAGAGGACCTACGTGGGGATGTTATCCCTGCGGCGATTGCTTGGCCTGTAAAGAAAAGAATCTTGTCAGGGGCACTCATTTTACGTCGTCGGGTGCAAAGAAAAGGTTTCAGATTCGACATCATATACGCTGTAGCAGTACTTTTGTCATATATCTGGCCACATGTCCTTGCTCCAAAATATATGTTGGGCTTACGTCACGTCAGCTCCGTGTACGTGTGAGAGAGCACGTCAGAGATATCCTCAATGCACGTAAAGCTGAAGACGTGTATGCCCTCAAGACCATCCCGAAGCATTTCCATATGTTTCATGGATGCGATTCCACTGGTCTACGGATCATTGGAATTGATCAGGTTCATGGTGGTAACAGAGGAGGAAATATTAAGCGGTTACTCGCACAGGTAGAGTGTAAATGGATGGACTGCGCATGCGCCCGCCATTTTGGAAGATGGCGGCGCCCAGGAAAGAAGATGGACGGACCCCGGGAGGCTCGGTAAGTATAAGGGGGGGGGGAAATCAGGGCACGGGGGGGCGTCAGAGCACGGGGGGGTGGATCAGAGAATGGGGGGGTGGATCGTAACACGGGGGTGGATCGGAGCACGGGGGGGTGGATTGGAGCACGGGGGTGGATCGCAGTGCGGGGGGGTGGATCGCAGTGCGGGGGGGTGGATCGGAGTGCAGGGGGGGTGGATTGGAGCACGGGGGGTGGGATTGGAGCACGGGGGAGCAGACAAGAGGACGGGGGAGCGGAGCACAGGACGGAGGGGAGCGGACCACAGATCGGAGGGCTGGGGGGGCGATCGGTGGGGTGGGGGCATATCAGTGTTTCCAGCCATGGCCGATGATATTGCAGCATCAGCCATGGCTGGATTGTAATATTTCACCAGTTTTTTAGGTGAAATATTACAAATCGCTCTGATTGGCAGTTTCACTTTCAACAGCCAATCAGAGCGATCGTAGCCATGGGGGGGGTGAAGCCACCCCCCTGGGCTAAAGTACAACTCCTCCTGTCCCTGCAGGCCGGGTGAAATTGGAGTTAACCCTTTCACCCGGCCTGCAGGAGCCCAATCCGGCCATGACGCATATGCTGCGTAACAGGTCGGATTGGCACGGGTTTTCATGACGCATACGGTGCGTCAAAGGTCGGGAAGGGGTTAAAGAAGCCGGTACAAAAGAGCATATCCTATCAGAAAAAGTCATACCAAAAAAGATGTCGGGTGCAAAACCATAAAAATAGCATATGTGTTCCAATCAGCAGAAGGAAAAAGCAGGATGCACTCACCAATCTTCAAGATAGCAATTTTTATTAAGTCTTCACAAGTAAAACTTCATGGCCGGGGGAAGAGGAAAGGAGCTCGTGCGAGCAGGAGGAGACTAAATTAGGTTACATGTGGGTTTTTTTTCATTGCGTTTTTGAGGGCATTCTATTACATGTGTTTTTATCAACTTTTTAACTCTGAGGTTATTTTCTCATTAGGTATATTAAATTAAGCTCCTTTGTTTTTGATTCTTCCTGGCATTTGCTTTTGGCAAAACTATATTAATGCATTTCCATAGCAGAAACGCATTAAAATGCATATGCATTTTTTTGTCTTCAGCTTTTCCAAATCTAATGCAACTATAGTCTGTCCCTCAACTGGCATTTTCTGCTGGTAATAGATTAATTTAGATGGTTGGAGCCAGTCTGTGAGCTGAGGATTTTCACCTTGTTTATTTGATTTATGTTGCACCTCTCTTCTGTTTAATTTAGTAGGTTGGCTGTATATTTGTTAAAGTACTTGGTTTATTCTTTATTTGTATTTCATTAATTACTTTAATCACTGTAACATCCTTTGTTCAGCACACGTAATGCTCTTGGTGATGGAAGTAAGGAGGACACTTGTAGTTGTGCTTGTAGTGGGAATCCAGCAGGGTGGCCATACAGTAATTAACACTTGAATCCAAGGAACTCAGCAGGCAAATGAGGATGTATACCCCATGTGTGCCAGGCTGCCCAGAGGCAATGACAATTTGTCCTTAGTGGGAGGTGTATCGTCTGGGTCCTCTGTATCGACTGATTATCAATGTGTTTAAGAACAGCCTGTAGTTTAGCCCTGGTTGTGCTGACGTTGGTGGTGCACGTGTTACGCTGACTGGGTGACAAAATAGGAGTAGGCATCATGGACAGAGAAACATCCCAAAAACATCCAGCATTCCTCTGCAGTGGTGGGACATGCACCAAAATTATTTATGCCTCTTGCCAAACTGCCACAATATTTACTCAGTGTGTAGTTAGAGAGATATACAGTCCCTGCCCATGCTAACTTGACCGTGTGATGGTGGTTTTGTGGACCTTTACACTGATGACATAGTGCAGCGCAGACCTAGTTTTGCATGCAACATGTAAGTGCAGGGCAGTGATGGTCTGGTGGAAAAGTAGTACTGGCTGGGAACCACATACTATGGTTACCATGATTCCATTGTATTTTTAGCCCTTTAGAAATCACTTGTGAGGACACATGTATAATATGGGATGCAGTATTTGAGGGATGTACAGCTGAGCCCTTCAATGGGATTGTGTGGAGATGCTTGGTGACACTGCTGGTGGTGGTGCCGTCACATGCTTTCTTTGTGGGGAGTCAGGTGGCCCTGTTGCTTGGGAGGAGGAGGAAGAGGCGGAGACGGCAGCAGAAAAGGGAGCAGAAGGTGGCTCAGATTTTTCCTGTCTTTTCAGGTGTGTACTCCACTGAAGTTTATGCTTTACATTCAGATACCACGTCATGCAGGTGTTGCTCAGGTTAAGAACATTTATGCCTCTCTTCAGTCTCTGATGGCACAGCATGCAAACTGCCTGTGTCTTGTCAGGGAGATCCTTTGAGCTGGCTTTTGTGTGCTTAGTTAATTGGCATGATGGCCAGCAAAGTACTGGCTATGGGCTTCCCATGGTGCTCTTGCCCACTGCTCCCTTTATTGCTGTGCATCTGGGGCAACGTGACCACAACCTCTTCCTTTTGAACTGCCCACGTCACTCAGAAGGAATTTACTTCATGTGGGGTCTAGAATTTTATCATCCCCCTTCGCATCATCACACCTCTCCAATCTGTCCGTAACTCTGCTGCCCTACTAATTCACTTCTGTTCTCACTACTCCTCCACGTCTACCCTCTGCAAATCCTTTCATTGTCCCCGAATTTTACAACATATTTACTTCAACTAACACTGATCTACGAAAGACTTCTATAATCTGTCTCTCCCATAGATCTCTGAACTATCCTCCCAATGTCCAAGAATAAAAATTAAACTTGGCACTTCTTTTCAATGCTGAAATAATATATTTATTGCTCAAATAGAAAAAATAGAAAGAGCCATATAAAAAAAAGTTGACGTCTCGGCCTAATCGGCCTTCCTCGGTTTCCCACCAATATGACGCCTGATCGGAGACACATTTTTTCCATGTGTATCACTTTCTGTCACATGCACATTTTGTATCACATGACCGGACTAAAACAGAAAGTATGTCACTACCTAACTCAGCATGAGTCCCTATATAAACTGGCTGTAAAGCATATTGTACAGCACTTTCCCCAGCACGGTTGTTCTTTGCTCTGCAGCTCAGGCTGTCTCACTCCTACTGCAGGCTTTACTGGTGAGTGTTTTCTCTGTTGACGCCTTCTGCTGATTTGCTATTAGTGCGTGGTTTCTGTGTCAGGTCTCCATTGCATCTATTCTATAGAGACCAGGTGATTGATAATAGTAATTACCATTTTTTATTGTATTTCATTCTTTTTCCAGCCAGTACAGAATGCAGCAATTATTATTCATCATTGATCCACCTCATGGTAATATGGCCCCTTTTTTCTTCATTTAATTTGCTGTTACAATCGGTCATCTCTCCAATCTTTACTACTCCTGTTGCTGGGATATTTACTTGATCGGATGATCTGGAGTCACATTCTTATTCTATTATTTTGCCACTTCATTTTGATTATTTGAGTATTTATTCTTTATTTTTTATGTCTGTCATATATGATTTCTAAATTCTGCTTTTTATATACATATTTCACATGAGATCCCTTTACCCCTTTTTTTCATGTATTATGGACTTATGTATAATAATTAATACGAGTGTAGTAATTATTAGGGTTGAGCGACTTTTGTTTTTATAGGATCGGGTCGGATTTCACGAAACCCGACTTTTTCAAAAGTAGGGTCGAGTGAAATCGGCTGATCCGATAGAAAAGTCGGGGTCGGGGTCAGCCGAAACACGAAACCCAATGCAGTGCATTGGGTTTCTAATGGTTCCCAGGGTCTGAAGGAGAGGACACTCTCCTTCAGGCCCTGCGATCCATATTAATGTGTAAAATAAAGAATAAAAATAAAAAATATTGCTATACTCACCCTCGGACGCGCCCTGGTTGTAACCGGGAGCCTTCCTTCCTAAGAATGAGCGCCTGAAGAACCTTTCGATGACGTCGCGGCTTGTGATTGGTCGCGTGAGCTGTCACATGGGTGTCACGCGACCAATCACAAGCCGCGACGTCATCGAAAGGTCCTTCAAGCGCTGATTCTTAGGAAGGAAGGCTGCGGGTTAGAACCATGGTGTGTCCGAGGGTGAGTATATACCTATTAGGAATATACTCACCCTCGGACGTGCCCTGGTTCTAACCTGCAGCCTTCCTTCCTAAGAATCAGCGCTTAAAGGACCTTAGATGACGTTGCGGCTTGTGATTGGTCGCGTGACACCCATGTGACCGCTCACGCGACCAATCATAAGCCGCGACGTCATCAAAAGGTCCTTCAGGCGCTCGTTCTTAGGAAGAAAGGCTCCCGGTTACAACCAGGGCGCGTCCGAGGGTGAGTATAGCAATATTTTTTATTTTTATTCTTTATTTTACACTTAAATCTGAATTCCGATACCGATTCCCGATATCTTAAACATATCGGGAATCGGTATCGGAATTCCGATTCCAGTTCAGAAGATCGCCGACCTCATGGCCGACCCCACACAGGGGTCGGGTCGGGTTTCATGAAACCCGACTTTGCCAAAAGTCGGCGACTTCTGAATCTGGCCGACCCATTTTGCTCAACCCTAGTAATTATGTCTGTTTATCTGTTATATTTTAGTTCTGAGGAAGGCCGATTAGGCCGAAACGTCAACTTTTTTTATGTGGATCTTTCTGGTTTTTTTTTCGTATTTGTGCAATAAATATATTATTTCAGTATTGAAAAGGAGTGCCAAGTTCTATTTTTCTTCTTGTATATGGACTGGAACCCTACTTGAGCACCCTATAAAGAGTGCCACATAAGCCTAATACAAACTAACCTCCCGATATTTCCACGTAATCTCTTTTCTTCCCAAAACCTACTCCTCACTTCCATAATTGTATGTTCCTCATTCAATTGCCTGCAAGACTTCTCCCGAGCATCCCTCATCCTGTAGAGATTTGTCACCCAACAAATCCAATTATCCCCTACATTCAGAACTTTCAAGCGGAATTTGAAAACACATGTCTTCAGAACAGTTTACAGCCTGCAATTACCCCGCTGTCACCTTACCAACACCAGAGCTGCTGCAACCCCTGAACCTACTGTCTCCTTCCCCATTATCCAGTAAAATGTAAGGCCACCAGGATAAGGCCCTCTCCCCTCTGGAGCTGTCTGTCACTATTAATTTGTTCATTGGTATTTCTATTTGTGTTTTGTTTGTAACCCCTCCTCATGTACAACACTGTGAAATCAATGATGCTCTAAAAAGAAAATAATTCCCCACATGATGTTCCACCCAGTCCTCACCCCTGCCCTCCTTGCCGGTCTACATACAGCAGAAAGCCGCAGCAGTTACTACCTGTGTTTCATCATCATCAGAGATGTGTTGCGGTGGTCCACTGAGCATTTGCACTACCCCTCCCATGTACTCATCCTCAAACAGGGCAAGTGGTTGGGCATCAGGGCACTCTATCTCTTCCACTTGTGGGGCAGGGCCAGGTGGATGACCCACAGAACCACATTGTCATGGGGCTACCGCGACAGAGAGGTTCCAGAGAACCGCCGCACTCTGGGCCTCATTCACACACAGTGAACAGAAGCTCTTCTCCTGTATTCTGACCTGGCTGCTTTGTGCCAGCAGTGCAGGAGTTAACCTTGTTGCTGAGTTGCTGTGAGCTGGGTCTCCCAGCCGAAGTGGATTTTGTAATCTCCTCCTCTATATAGACCCAGCCTTGACTACAGCTATTGTCAGTGACCAGTTCTGCTGCCTGGCTTGGAGGTTGAAGAATATTAGGAGCTTGGAGGTTTATTTACAGAGATTGGTGTCTGCTGTTTTGGTTGCATGTTAAACCTGTTTTCCTTCCTAGTTTTTTCCTTCTCTTCCCTTCTCTGTGTTTCCTCTGTGGCTGTGTGAGCATTTGGTGAGTTTGGGACTTTTTGTTACCTTGTCTGTATCCCCTGTTTATTGTTGTATTTATACACTGGTGCAGTCCACCTCGCTTGGGGGGAGAGGGGGCCACTAATAGGGTCTGCACAGGAGACAGGGATACACTGGTGGCTCAGGCCTCCTAACCATCATAGGTATCCCTGAGATAAGGGAAAGCAAGGGCCCCTTATAGTGGCAGGGACAGGTGTGGGTCCCAGTATGCCGTCCTGCCCTTATCACCGTAATCGGCATGACACACATGCAGCAGAGTCATCAAAAAACGAAAGTGACTGCTGCATGACTTGGTGTTCATACTCCATGAGTAGACCTATAAATACCCTATAATACTTTTCTGCACTGAAGAATGGGTTTCCATTGACTTGAATGGGGTTTTGATTCCAAGGTCAAGTTCAGGTTCCAAACTGGACTTTTTAGTCCACCTGAACCAGATGAACCCAAACATTCACAGGTTCGCTTATCACTAATCATTGTTTTTTTCCCTCAGCAGAAAAAAATATGACAAGGTCAAAGCCCTCCTCGAGTATATCATTGATCAATCAGACGGAGTCTGCTGCTATTGGCACCTCTCCTATCTCTCTCTCCCCCTATCAATGGAATCTATTTATTATTCACCGACAACTTCTTCAAGTTCTATATTCAGTATGGCAGTTGAACAACACATGTTGTCTGGAGTAGTTGTCCAATATATTAGTCCTTTCTCTCCCTATCTCTAACGTTGATCTTTTTGCACTCTCATGTCCTCTCTGTAAGATTTTGTAATAGTAATTTCTAATTGCTCTAAGTGCTCCACGTGAGATGAGGCTTTTTTGGCTGATGAAATCTGTCAGTGTGCAAAATTGTAACGGATATTTTTTTGACAATTCGCACATTGTTCAAAAATGCCAGGATCTGCAAATATAAAATGCGATACACAATCAATTTGCATCAAATCAATTTGCTCATAAACAATATTTTAGGACTGTATTGCTTGGAACTACCGTATATGTTAAATTGGATCAACAATATTTTTCTTCTGAAAACTAATAAATTCCCATCAGCTGCCAAAAATAATAGCTGTATCCCATTTGTAAGGTAGATTAATGTTACCATCCTTTCTAGATTTTAACAAGTGTAACAATTATTTTAGCTGCATTAAGCACTAGCTTGCTGGGATTTTCTGACATTCTGTCAGTGAGAAATTAAGCTTCCTAGTTAATTGAAATAGGATTAAAAGTAATATGGCACAAGTGTATTTTAATTTTTTTAAAATGTATGAGAACAAAAAAAAAGAAAAAAAAATCCTACACAGCAAGTAGAAGATATTCTGTCCACAATAGCTTTTACTGCCTAATTACTGATGGCGTTATCTTTTACCTTTGCTATGTTTGAGAATCTTTTGCAATTGTCAGGAATAATTGAATCATTGCTCTGCTTACTATGAAGAATATTTTTTTAAACATGGATTTACATATTGTACGTGATTGTAATGCCAATTGCAAAAGTTCTGCAATTTGGCATTCTTCCTTATTAGAGGCAATTATTATTGCACCAAAGTCTCTCATACAAGGTGTTAGACAGAGTAAATATATTTTGGATATTTAAATAGTCTCCAAATTGTCTGCATTGATAAGACACTGTCAAATGCAAAAGTTTTCCCATGGGCCCCTAAGACTCTACTTATGCGCTTTGTGTTCATTTAAATCTGTGCAATTTCTGAACTCACTCGAACCCCATATTATTATTTTTATTATTATTGATGATATCCATATTATTTTATGGGGAGCCTTCTAAATGTTCGCAATGTTGATCAGATTGCTAAAAAACAACTGTCCTACGCCTGCTGCACAGGGTCCTGACACAGTTCATAATCAGGATGTACTGTGTTTATAGAAGCTTTTACACCACAATAGGGCAATACAGTCGTGTAAAATTGTTTGCACCTTTTGGCCATGGCCATGGCTGCACATCGGATTCATTTAAAGTGCCAGCTTTTTTTATACATGAAATGGTACACCAGTCCCTCCAGTTTTTTTAATTTTAAATTTGGCAGCTTAAGCAAAATTTCCCCCCAAATTTGTATTTATCCTAAATAAATTAGGCGCAAGTGAAAGATACTCATTTTGCATTAAAACAACATCTATAATACTCTCTGGTCTCCTATTCCGAGGACTCCATACAATACCTTTCAATGCAAACACAACCTTTGTAATGTCAAAATGACCTTCACATACAGTATTGGAAAGGGTTGTCAAGGACCCACCAGTAACCAACTTCAGGGCCCCACTGTGCTTAGTGTGCATGTGCAAGCTCCGTCCTTCTTAATGGGACAATGCTTGTCATCCTAAAGTGTCCCCAGCCAATGGCTGGGAGACACTTATTATTTAAGGCACCTTCACATGATGAGAGGTGCCTGAGCAATGTATTCACCTTGTTAGTTGCATGTTTACTAGTTCTCAGATTTCCCATTCTAGTTTAGCTTGCAGTACCTGTCTATACTTGCCTGTGCATGCATTTGCTGTGCCCACTCATATACCAGCCATACCAGCCCACACCTGCTGTGCCCACCTGTATAGCAACCGTACCTGCCAGTATCTGCCTGTATACCAGCTGTACTTGCCGTACCTGCCTGCACCTGGTAGTGCCTGTCTGTATATCAGATGTAACTGCCTGCATCTGCCAGTGCCTGCCTGTATGTCATCCGAACCTGCCTGACCTGAAAGTACCTGCCTGTAAACCAGCTTTACTTGCCGTACCTGCCTGCACCTGAATTGCCCACCTGTATACCAGCAGTTCCTGTCTGCATTGGTCAGTGCCTGTCTGTATTCCAGCTGTCTCCTCCAGCACCTGCCCCTTCTGTGTTCCTGCTTGTACCAGCTGAACTTAACCTTCTAGGCCGTTTCACCTTCCTGCTCCTTTGGGGTCAGCTACCGTGCGTCTGAGGTCCATCCTGGTGTAGCATCTGATGTCCATCTAAAGCCAAGTCTAACGCTACCATCAGGGGCTCTAGCAAAGAGTCAGGTGTTCACATAGTTATGCCCCTCCAGGCTCTCCTCGGACCATGGCACAGTGTTTCCACCATGTTTCCACCACCACTCCAATTAAACCCACTTTTCAGCTACCTGCAAATGTGACATTATCCTCAGTCACAAATTTATATAGCAATAAACTGAGCAGATTGTTAAATAAATATAGATGCTGCCTTTGTCTGTACATAGTGATTCAAGTATATTGTGCCAAGCACTGCTAATATAAAAGGGTGGTGGCCCACTCTTGCACAGGGGCCCACTGGAGGATTCTCCTGTTCTCCTGTGGGCCAGTCCAAGCCTGTTTATAAATGTTACTCAACATTAAAATTAAAATTACAACACATAGACGGAAAAAATCACATAATATTGTAACTTACAGAATTAATAAATACATTAATGATATTAAAGTGATGAGATAATGTAAAAAAAAATTCAAAACATCTTGATTTATTCAGCATTGAGAATGTGTGCCACATGCAGAAATACAGAAACTTACACACAATTGAATGCTATGTATGAAGTTAGAAATGGTTTTCTGAAGAATGCACTGACACGCTGAATGTATTTTGGCATGCAAACTATCAAGATCTGCTGGTGGCACCTCCTTTTGCAATTGCTGACCAATGATGCCCCAGATGTGCTCAATGGGAGACAAGACCGGAGAAGCTGCAGGCCTTTATAGCACATTTGAGCCATGCAGGCTATTCACAGCAATAATAGCAACATGTAGCCTGGCGTTGCTTGCTATGTTAAAAAAACAGCTACAGGGACACTTTGGAGGTATGCCTGTTTTACTGGTTTCACGAACAATTCAATGTAACGAGAAACAGGAATGAAGACTAGAGGGATACCGCAAATCCTACAAAGACCACAGAAGTACTGCCATAGTAGAAGGTTAAAATGTCATTTTATTACATATATGCGTACACTACAAAAATCAAACAAAAAAGAAGGGGGGGAAAAGCAACACAAAATAGCCGCAATACCAAAATATAATGCACTCCAAAGTGCTAAAAGGATGTTTAGATGATATATTTCCTATGCTACTCTTACTCACTCCAATAGTCACAGTGTAAGTTCCAAAAATGAATATAAATTGTAATAATAAACAGTATATAGTCGTAATAAATATTATGTCATATACCCAAATGAAACAAAACACTGAGCTGCAACCCTATATCATGACACCACACTATAGTACTATACAACAATCCTAATGCATATAAAATTATGAGGACAAGAGATTCTTAATACATAATCAACAAAGTGCAAAATGCTGAATATAGAGGAAAGGTTTCCATTTGTAAAGATATTCGAATGAATGCCCTTAGTACTGAGGTAGCAAAGGAAAGTGCCATGTGCCAAAAACTATAGCAGCTAAATAGTTAATGCAAAAGTGCATAGTGCTATCCAAAGTAGAGCTTCAAATTAATGCCCATATCACTGAAGTTCAAAAGGAAAGTGCCATGTGCCAAGACGCAGTAGCAGCCAGGTAATAGGTGCAAAAGTGCACCGTGCAGACAGGAGTTAAAGAAAGCTTAAATATGAGAATAATACATGACCTGTTTGGGCGGCTCAAAAACCCGCAGAACCCGACGCGTGTTTCGCGTATAGCTTCTTAGTTGGGGAAAGTAATATTACGCGCGTCGGGTTCTGCGAGTTTTTGAGCCGCCCAAACAGGTCATGTATTATTCTCATATTTAAGCTTTCTTTAACTCCTGTCTGCACGGTGCACTTTTGCACCTATTACCTGGCTGCTACTGCGTCTTGGCACATGGCACTTTCCTTTTGAACTTCAGTGATATGGGCATTAATTTGTAATATTACTTTCCCCAACGAAGAAGCCATACGTGAAACGCGCGTCGGGTTCTGCAGGTTTTTGAGCCGCCCAAACAGGTCTTGTATTATTCTCATATTTAAGCTTTCTTTAACTCCTGTCTGCACGGTGCACTTTTGCAACTATTACCTGGCTGCTACTGCGTCTTGGCACATGGCACTTTCCTTTTGAACTTCAGTGATATGGGCATTAATTTGAAGCTCTACTTTGGATAGCACTATGCACTTTTGCATTAACTATTTAGCTGCTATAGTTTTTGGCACATGGCACTTTCCTTTGCTACCTCAGTACTAAGGGCATTCATTCGAATATCTTTACAAATGGAAACCTTTCCTCTATATTCAGCATTTTGCACTTTGTTGATTATGTATTAAGAATCTCTTGTCCTCATAATTTTATATGCATTAGGATTGTTGTGTAGTACTATAGTGGGGTGTCATGATATAGGGTTGCAGCTCAGTGTTTTGTTTCATTTGGGTATATGACATAATATTTATTATGACTATATACTATTTATTATTACAATTTATATTCATTTTTGGAACTTACACTGTGACTATTGGAGTGAGTAAGTGTAGCATAGGATGTATATCATCTAAACATCCTTTTAGCACTTTGGAGTGCATTATATTTTGGTATTGCGGCTATTTTGTGTTGCTTTCCCCCCCCCTTCTTTATTGTTTGATTTTTGTAGTGTACGCATATATGTAATAAAATGACATTTTAACCTTCTACTATGGCAGTACTTCCGTGGTCTTTGTAGGATTTGTTTAATTGGAAGTGCCTTTATTACGCCAGAATTTTTTGGTTGATTAGAGGGATACAGCTACTAGCTATTATGCCTCACACATCAATTCCTGAACGTGTGCACATACCTTAATTACCTCATTGATAGCATGCCAGTTTGAGTAAGTGTGTTTATTTCCAGATGTGATGTTCATAATTAATGCTGATAACTTAAGCTGCTTTGAAAAAGTTGAGGTGTGGCTTTGTGTAAACAGATGGTAACTGTATTGTCACATACAGTACAGTAAATTCAGAGGTTATTTTGCTTTTTCTATTTCTTTTGCTAAGCCGTGACATCTTCTCTCTAAACAGATCCATCCCAATTTATTTATTGCAGTCTATTCCCTGCTCCAGCTTTTATACAGGCTAGGATAGTCTGTGTTATACTATGTAATAGTTGTGTTTAACTATGTGATGTTATAGCTGCTAGGAATTATTGGGAAGCTTGTCCACCACCCCTACCTCTTAAATTCATGTGAGCCTTCTCTGGGTGATGCAATTTTTTGTGTTCTGTGAAATAGCAGCGGGAATTTTTAGAAATTCATGTGATGCTAATCACACATTATTTGAATTTGTCCGGTCCAGTAAATTTCCTGTAATTCAACATGAATTCAGTTTGCATTGAATCAAATTGTCCATCACTAAAAAGTAGGTGTCTCATTGAATTTTTTTCTTCTTAACTAAAATAGCGATTTTTGCCTTGGGTCTGAATTCATACGGAGGACTCGTCTGAAGTCTGTATTCATCTGTATTTCTATTCTCATGAACTATTGTATTGGTAGTTTACTATTCGCAAGCTTTGAACATCACTCTGGGCTCAGTGATAAGATGATCTAAGACAGCACCACAGTGTTGATGGTGGCTCAAGGATGCTGACATTGAACGAGGAGGGTTTGTTGATAATGGTATAGAGACTATTATAAATTGTAAAAGTGATGGTCAAGCCAATTTCTGAGTACAGTGGTTTGTGTAATCTATATCAGCAGAACAACAAAGCTCTGTGATTGTGTATAGCATTCATGCGCACCCCACTTGTTATGTCACCATTGGAGCCTGTCAACGGTGACAGAAAGGCAGCGTTGTACTTGGGGACGATGAGTTTTAGTATGTTTGTTCGTCCTACGGTTCCAACTCTATAATAAAAAAATATTCCTTGGAAATCTTTTTAATATGAATATTGCAGTAATGTGCACATTATTAAAATTATTGCTCTCTGTCTGAGAAAAATACATTTCTTTCATTTATTTTAAAATCTAAAATTCACATAATGTTATTACTTCACTATGTTCTGATATAGTAAAAATGGATTATTGCTTTTAATGAGTGAAAGTGCTTATTAAAATATATAAATCAATAAATGAAAAACTCTATACAAAGTCACATTTAGTTCATTACTGACAAATTCTCTCATTAATATGACAAATTGTGAACCATACTAAATATTAGTTCTAATAAGATATTGTTTTAATTATTCTCGTATCCTATTTAAACTAATGAAACTTCTGTTGTAACACTGAACATTCATTTGGTTGACTTGATGGAGATTGCTCTTTTTATTAATATATTCAATGTTTATGGAAAACTAATCCTTCTTCTGTGTGTGTTCCTTCTGTCAAGTATATTCTTCAATCAATTGTAATTATTTTTCAAGTAATCTGCCATTAGAAAGGTTACAAAATGTGTGCCTATCCTGAAATTCATAGAATGCATAATATGTTCAAGGACATCCTGTGGTTTTTATAATAATGCTGCTATAGGAACCAACCATTTCAAGGTAATACGGTATACTTTCAATGGATTTTCGAACTACAGTAAAAAGATAGGGGGCTTTTGTTTTTAGTTATTTATGCCTTCTAATACAAATGTGTGCCCAATGAAATGGCAGCAAAGACCAGATTGAGGAAGATATGTATGCAAGTTACTTTGACAATAAAATTACAATTACATAGTAACATAGTAACATAGTAACATAGTTAGTAAGGCCGAAAAAAGACATTTGTCCATCCAGTTCAGCCTATATTCCATCATAATAAATACCCAGATCTACGTCCTTCTACAGAACCTAATAATTGTATGATACAATATTGTTCTGCTCCAGGAAGACATCCAGGCCTCTCTTGAACCCCTCGACTGAGTTCGCCATCACCACCTCCTCAGGCAAGCAATTCCAGATTCTCACTGCCCTAACAGTAAAGAATCCTCTTCTATGTTGGTGGAAAAACCTTCTCTCCTCCAGACGCAAAGAATGCCCCCTTGTGCCCGTCACCTTCCTTGGTATAAACAGATCCTCAGCGAGATATTTGTATTGTCCCCTTATATACTTATACATGGTTATTAGATCGCCCCTCAGTCGTCTTTTTTCTAGACTAAATAATCCTAATTTCGCTAATCTATCTGGGTATTGTAGTTCTCCCATCCCCTTTATTAATTTTGTTGCCCTCCTTTGTACTCTCTCTAGTTCCATTGTATCCTTCCTGAGCACCGGTGCCCAAAACTGGACACAGTACTCCATGTGCGGTCTAACTAGGGATTTGTACAGAGGCAGTATAATGCTCTCATCATGTGTATCCAGACCTCTTTTAATGCACCCCATGATCCTGTTTGCCTTGGCAGCTGCTGCCTGGCACTGGCTGCTCCAGGTAAGTTTATCATTAACTAGGATCCCCAAGTCCTTCTCCCTGTCAGATTTACCCAGTGGTTTCCCGTTCAGTGTGTAATGGTGATATTGATTCCCTCTTCCCATGTGTATAACCTTACATTTATCATTGTTAAACCTCATCTGCCACCTTTCAGCCCAAGTTTCCAACTTATCCAGATCCATCTGTAGCAGAATACTATCTTCTCTTGTATTAACTGCTTTACATAGTTTTGTATCATCTGCAAATATCGATATTTTACTGTGTAAACCTTCTACCAGATCATTAATGAATATGTTGAAGAGAACAGGTCCCAATACTGACCCCTGCGGTACCCCACTGGTCACAGTGACCCAGTTAGAGACTATACCATTTATAACCACCCTCTGCTTTCTATCACTAAGCCAGTTACTAACCCATTTACACACATTTTCCCCCAGACCAAGCATTCTCATTTTGTGTACCAACCTCTTGTGCGGCACGGTATCAAACGCTTTGGAAAAATCGAGATATACCACGTCCAATGACTCACCGTGGTCCAGTCTATAGCTTACCTCTTCATAAAAACTGATTAGATTGGTTTGACAGGAGCGATTTCTCATAAACCCATGCTGATATGGAGTTAAACAGTTATTCTCATTGAGATAATCCAGAATAACATCCCTCAGAAACCCTTCAAATATTTTACCAACAATAGAGGTTAGACTTACTGGCCTATAATTTCCAGGTTCACTTTTAGAGCCCTTTTTGAATATTGGCACCACATTTGCTATGCGCCAGTCCTGCGGAACAGACCCTGTCGCTATAGAGTCACTAAAAATAAGAAATAATGGTTTATCTATTACATTACTTAGTTCTCTTAGTACTCGTGGGTGTATGCCATCCGGACCCGGAGATTTATCTATTTTAATCTTATTTAGCCGGTTTCGCACCTCTTCTTGGGTTAGATTGGTGACCCTTAATATAGGGTTTTCATTGTTTCTTGGGATTTCACCTAGCATTTCATTTTCCACCGTGAATACCGTGGAGAAGAAGGTGTTTAATATGTTAGCTTTTTCCTCGTCATCTACAACCATTCTTTCCTCACTATTTTTTAAGGGGCCTACATTTTCAGTTTTTATTCTTTTACTATTGATATAGTTGAAGAACAGTTTGGGATTAGTTTTACTCTCCTTAGCAATGTGCTTCTCTGTTTCCTTTTTGGCAGCTTTAATTAGTTTTTTAGATAAAGTATTTTTCTCCCTATAGTTTTTTAGAGCTTCAATGGTGCCATCCTGCTTTAGTAGTGCAAATGCTTTCTTTTTACTGTTAATTGCCTGTCTTACTTCTTTGTTTAGCCACATTGGGTTTTTCCTATTTCTAGTCCTTTTATTCCCACAAGGTATAAACCGCTTACACTGCCTATTTAGGATGTTCTTAAACATTTCCCATTTGTTATCTGTATTCTCATTTCTGAGGATATTGTCCCAGTCTACCAGATTAAGGGCATCTCTAAGCTGTTCAAACTTTGCCTTCCTAAAGTTCAATGTTTTTGTGACTCCCTGACAAGTCCCCCTAGTGAAAGACAGGTGAAATTGCACAATATTGTGGTCGCTATTTCCTAAATGCCCAACCACCTGCAGATTTGTTATTCTGTCAGGTCTATTAGATAGTATTAGGTCTAAAAGTGCTGCTCCTCTGGTTGGATTCTGCACCAATTGTGAAAGATAATTTTTCTTGGTTATTAGCAGAAACCTGTTGCCTTTATGGGTTTCACAGGTTTCTGTTTCCCAGTTAATATCCGGGTAGTTAAAGTCCCCCATAACCAGGACCTCATTATGGGTTGCAGCTTCATCTATCTGCTTTAGAAGTAGACTTTCCATGCTTTCTGTTATATTTGGGGGTTTGTAACAGACCCCAATGAGAATTTTGTTACCATTTTTCCCTCCATGAATTTCAACCCATATGGACTCGACATCCTCATTCCCTTCGCTAATATCCTCCCTTAAAGTGGACTTTAGACAAGACTTTACATAGAGACAAACCCCTCCTCCTCTCCGATTTTTACGATCCTTTCTAAACAGACTGTAACCCTGTAAGTTAACTGCCCAGTCATAGCTTTCATCTAACCATGTCTCGGTTATTCCCACTATGTCAAAGTTACCTGTAGATATTTCTGCTTCTAGTTCTTCCATCTTGTTTGTCAGGCTTCTGGCGTTTGCGAGCATGCAGTTTAGAGGATTTTGTTTTGTTCCAATGTCCTCACTGTGGATTGTTTTAGAAATGTTCTTACCTCCCTTCTGAGTATGTTTTCCTGGGTCGTCTTTGTTCGAGTCTAATGTTTTTCTTCCCGTCCCCCCTTCTTCTAGTTTAACGCCCTCCTGATGAGTGTAGCGAGTCTTCTGGCGAATGTGTGTTTCCCAGGTTTGTTGAGGTGTAGTCCGTCTCTGGCGAGGAGTCCATCATACCAGTAATTCACACCGTGGGCCAGGAATCCAAATCCTTGTTGTCTGCACCATCGTCTTAGCCAGTTGTTTGCATCAAGGATCCTGTTCCATCTCCTGGTGCCATGCCCATCTACTGGAAGGATAGAAGAAAAAAAAAAAAAATTGTTAGTGTTCATAAATTTTGTATTACTATTGGCTAAATTGCAAGCTTTTTTAAACAAAGGGCCCAACCCAGCATGAACACTGAAGTGGAAAAGATATAGTGGCAAAAGATCACAATAAATTACACTTCTGACAGCAAAAAAGTATACATACTGTGGCATGTCAAAGTTTGGGCACCCATGATCAAAATTACTGTTATTGTGAACAGGTAACAATTTAATTTAAAGATGAAATGATCTCTAAAAAGGCTAAAGTTAAAGATTACACATTTCCTTTTCTATTTTAGGCAAAAAAAATAAGTATATATTGACATTTTTTACATTTTAAAAATTACAAAAAGAAAAAGTAGCTGATGGAAAAGTTTGGGCACCCTTGGAGATTTGTGTGCTCGGATAATTTTAGCCAAGAATTCAGACCTAATTAGCCTATGGCAAGGTCATGCAAATTTCCAAGCTTTTTAAGACCCAGCCTCTCATACCCTTGTGCCAGAAAGCTGCAGCCATGAGTTCTTCTAAGCAGCTGCCTTGCACTCTGAAAATGAAAATTGTAGAGGCTCACAAAGCAGGAGAAGGCTAGATGAAGATAGCAAAGTGTTTTCAAGTTGCCCTTTCCTCAGTTCGAAATGTAATTAAGAAATGGCAGTTAACAGGAACAGTGAAGGTCAATATAATGTCTGGAAAATCAAGTTATATGCAAATTGCCTCTTCTGAAAAAAAGAGGACTTAAACTCTATAGCACCACCTGTTGGAAGTAGCGATCCTACAAGTCACAATCAACTCTTTAACGAGTAGTGCAATATGACTTAGGATAAAAGCCAAATCGGTATCTCAATTCACAGACACGGTGTTTCGGGCTGTTGGCCCTCGTCAGTGCGAAGCATGAGAACTAATTTGGCTAGGTGAGAGGCTCTGGACTGGGGTCTAAAATCAAGCAAACTTTCAGTGAGAGCTACTCATAGGATTGCTAGAGAGTCCAACCAGAACCTCCGCTTGACTGCAAAAGACCCTCAGAAAGATTTTGCAGACAACTTTTGGAGTTGTGGTAAATTGTCTCTGAATAGTAGAAAAATTGCACAAATATGGCCTTCATGGAAGAGTCATCAGAAAACCTCTCCTTTGTCCTAACCATAAAATTCAAGGTAAGAAGTATGCAAAAGAACATCTAAACAAGCATGATGCATTTTGGAAACATGAGGTTAAAAGTTAACTTTTTGGACACAATGATCAAAGGTGTGTGTGGAGGAAAAAGAGTTCAGAATTTCAGGAAAAGAACATATCGACAACCATTAAGCATGAGGGTTGGGGTTGTGTGCAGCCAATGGCACAGGGAACATTTCATGGGTAGAGGGACAAATTGATTCAAAGAAAATTTCAACAAATTCTTGATGCAAACATAACAATATCTGGGAAAATGCTGAAGTTGAAAAGAAGACGGGTTCAATAAATGTATAATGATCCGAATCACATGTCAAAATCCAGAGTAAACTGCCTCAAAAGGTGCAAGCTGAAGGTTTTACAGTGGCCCTCAAAGTCCTCTGATCTGAACTTCATTGAAATTCTGTGTCTAGACCTCAAAATAGCTGTATATATAAGATGAACAATGAATCTCACAGAACTATAATAATTATCCAAGGAAGAATGGATGAACTTTTGCACTTTTAGATATCATCACTAGATATGAGCAAACTTGTTCTGAAAACATTTGCCAATCTCAAACTTAGCACATTTGGATTCGTGTTCGGTTTCCAGAGCATTTTTTCTCAAAATCAGCAAAATTCATTGATAGGTAAATGATCGCATTTCCACTAATGCTTTTGTCTTTACTTAATTTTTTGGACTATAAGATGCACTGGACCATAAGACACACCTATGCTTTAGAGGCGGAAATTAGAAAAAAAATTGAAGCAAAAAATGTGGTCAATTCTCTACTTCATATACCCTACCCTGGAATATATGGTCCCCTCATCCCCATCATGGTACGCATGGCCTCCTCATCCCTATCCTGTTATACATTGCCCCATCATCCCTATCCTGGTATGCATGATCCTCTCATCCCTACCCTCATATGCATCATTGTGCGCATGGCACCCTCATCCCCATCCTGTTATGCATGGCTCCCTCATCCCCTACCTGGTATTTATGACCTCCTCTTCCCAATCCTGGTATGCATGGCCACCGCATCCCTATTCTGATATGCATTGCCCCCTCTTCCCCATCCTGGTATGCATGGCCCTCTCATCCCTATCCTGGTATGCATGGATTGACCCTCATCCCCATCCTGGTATGCATGGCCCCTTCATCTCTATCCTGGTATGCAGGGCCCCCAACTTTGTCCTGGCGTGCGTGGCCCCATCCTTATGCTGGTATGATTGACCCTCCTCCCCATCCTGGTAAGCATGGCCCCCTCATCCCTATCCTATGCAGGTACCTCAACTCCATCCTGGTATGTATGGCCCCATCCTTATATGATTGTCCCCCATCCCCATCCTGGTATGCATGGCCCCCTTCAGAAAAACATAAAAAAAAAAACCATTATACTTACCTTCCTGTGCTCCCTTGCAGCTTCTTGTTCCGATGCCAGCAGCTGATTTATGCTTGTAGAAACATCATGCACTGCTAATAAGCTGATTACATTTTTCTATCAATAGTAGTCTATAAAACTGATGTTTGTGCCATCTGAGTGTGACAGGAATAAATAAAAATTGGAGGTGTTGCATGAGGTGTGGAGTCTCCCAGCTAAGAAGGCTTACACCGCTCCCTTAACCACCAGGTCCTCATAATAACTTCAGTTCCAAGCTGTAAATGCTGGACCAGGCACTGATACAGTACCTCATGCATGGTCCATGCTGTGCCATTTTCACATTTCTACTGTGGGTCAATTGATGATACTTTTCCTGGTGTCTGCCCCTAATATTAACTGTTTGGGAATCTTTTTGTCACCCCTTAAGGTGTTGTCTATGCATTTGGTTTTGCTTCCCATTGAATCTAATGGAGTTCGGGTATGTTCGTCGGACCATTTGGCAGAGAGATCGAAAGATGACGGTCCGCTTGGTGAATCCGAACCAAACCGAACTTTGAAAGGTTTGCTCATCTCTAGATGCTACAAAATAAAATACATATTACATACCACAAGCTCTAATTTTCTCCACCTATAAAATCACCTGCTGCAAAGTAGTAATCCCTCCCACCTCAGGATCTGCAATAGAAATATTAACATGAATTGTATTATCATTATTATTATTTAGTTTTATTTTTAGAGCAGCATTGATTCCATGGTGCTGTACATGATAAGGGGTATATACAAAATGCAAATATACATTACAGTCAAGAAACTAACAATAACATACTGATACTGAAATGAAAGGGGCCCTGTACTTGTGAATTTACTGTCTACAGGATAATGGAAAGCAGGTTAGGCCCCCTTCACGCGTCTGTTTTTTAAGGGTTGCAAATATGGACCAATTGTACTCAATGGTGGTGCGCACATGTCAGAGTTTTCACACAGTGTGAAAAACTTGCAGACATATCAGTTGTTTTTGCGCAGCATGACAAAATGCGTGCCGCAGATGTGCACAATGCTGACATCCGTGTATCATCAGCATGGGAACAAGCTGTACAGTTCATGGGGTTCCCAGGTGCCGGTGGCTGAAGGCAGCTCTCATTATTGTCTCCTGATCACCCTGAGATCAGCTCGACCAGATGACAATGATGGGAGTTGTATTCAGCATCGGCTGTGTAAATCGCGTGTAAAATAAAAAATTTATAGAAAAAAATGGCGTGGACTACCTCGTAATTTTGATAACCAACAGAGGCAAAGCCTACAGCTGGGGGCTGATGTTACTAATCTGGGAAAGGGGACAATT